>NC_088354.1:29342500-29457500 GCF_036884655.1 Musa acuminata AAA Group
CTATTTTATTTGATCATTGATATTGTGTAACTTATATCACCATTATCATGATAATAATGCAATTGAAACCATCCAGTTTGAACCATGTTTATTGTGGGATTCCAATGGCCTTTGGAATTCCAACATCTGTTTCTTCCAATTCAAAAAGAAAACGAAGTAAAATAAAATAGAATAGGCTCCAAAATTTGAACAATAATTATGATTTCAATGACGAGATTGGGTCCATTAACAACGACATTGAATCAAAGAACGGTTTGAGATGGACGAAACGAGTTGGTGAGATTTAGCCACGTGTTATACTCCTTAGACGGATAGGATCAAATGGATAGATGTAATGAAGGCTGTGATCGTCAATGACGTCCAGAGCAAAGAATTTGGATAGATATCAAGATTTAGGGGTTTGGTAATTCAACATCATGATCTATCGGATCAACGAGCTTCCGTTTCACTCATGAAACAATCAAATATCTAAAATCAGAAAGAGAATTAGGAACGACCGACTTCAGACTAAATCGTTACACTACGATTCGTTCCAAAGAGTTCTTGGAAACGAATAGAACTCCAGATCTGAAGATATGATCAATGTCCTTGCTGATAGTTGAATCAAACCACGAGATCAACTATTCAGCACTATCTATGCAATTGAATTCACCAGAAAACGATTTAGATCACTAATTTTAGCGAGAATTCTAGTGAACGCCATGAATCTGGATAAGAGGGGAGAGAGAAAGAGAATACCAGTAGAGCTGGAGTGCCGATCGACGAAGGTGGAGGGAGATGAGATACATGATTCGGGGTTTCTTTCGCCGATCGCTCCACCTCGGTGCATCTCGTTCCCCTCTTCCTTTTCTCTCATCTCCTCACTCTATTTTGACCTCCAATGGGGGGTTCAAGCGACTATGTGGCCACACCCCGATTCCCTCTCTATTTATAGGCGCGAAGTGGGAGAAACCATTTAAAATTTTTCGAAAACATCAATGGGCCACTTATGCATGCATCGGCGCCGAAGCCACGTTATTTGTGGGCCATCGATGATTACCCGTCATCTACCTTTCTTATAAATGGTGAAATCATTGGACCCACAGTGGGTCGCAGCAGGAACCAAGGTTTGGTGCGAGGGGTTCCAAAGATGAGTACAATAGATAATTTGGATTTATACATTGAGAAAATTGGACTAAAATATAGAAACCTAAAAAAAATCATTAATATTTTAAAAGGACATTTTTCATACATATCTCTCAAATAATAAGTGATTTTGATTTATCCATTGGAGAAATTGAAACAAAACGTTGATCCCTCAAAATAATTCATTCATAAATAATTTTTTTAAACACTATATACTGCATTATTTTGTCCATTTCTTTTTTTTTTTTTTTTTTTTGTAGTTTTACTGCTTTTTATCTTTTAGCAATGTAAGATTAATCGTTGATTCATCTTCACAAATTTCTGTTCTTTTTTGTATGAGTTCTCCAAGTTAATTTTTCTCCTCAAATTTGATTTTAAGTAATGCATAAATAAATCTAGTCCATTTAGTCAGAACGTCTACATCCTCCATAACTATAATCTTGGCTAGCGGATTGAATTTTTAGCTGTCTCATGTCTGATCAAAACATTTAACCTTTGTATTTTTTATTTCTTGAGAGATACAGATAAAAGATTTATAGTGTTTTATTTTTCCTTTTTATTTGTGTGTGTGTGTGTGTGTGTGTGTGTGTGTTTTTGGGGGTGGTTGTTGTTGTAAGGTGCTTGAGATGAGAAGCTCGATCAAAGCAGCCCAAGAAAAAAGAGTGTCAGTCAATTGTTGTAGAAGGTGATTCCTTTTAGTGGAAGAACTCATGCAAATCCAAGAAAAAAGAGTGTCAGTCAATTGTTGTAGAAGGTGATTCCTTTTAGTGGAAGAACTCATGCAAATTAACTGTAAACCTCCACATGTATTCTGGAGAAACAAATGCCGATAGTACGTAATCCAACAAATGCAGATGATAATCTTATTCATGAAATCATAATGCCTAAAGATAAAGAGACTAAAGAACATGACACACAGTGGAAGCTAGTACTATATATTGTGGAGAAAAGTACACCATCTTCTTCCTTATTGTTGAGTTGGAGAGAACTGACAAGCTACTGAACTAATGCAAATTAACTGCAAAGTAATCAAAGATAAAGACTAGGAAAGGATAAAGTAAAGCCAGTGAAGCAACAACGCATGACATTATCTGTTCTTATAGAGTTGAGCTGCTCTGAAATGATCGTGTGCTTGCTGGTTGAATGCCTCAACCTGTCTTCTCTTCCTGCAAAGACTGCGTGTGCATGTACTGTCGTGCTGCTGCTATGGAGTTGGTGGTGACGAGACATGGTGCTGATGGTTTGGTCCTCCAGGGACGTCTCTATTTGGTTCCGCCTCCATTGCTCTCGAGCTCCCACCATGGAAGCAGGCACTGCTATGGTCTGGAAGAACGCCATGAAAATGCTGCATTCTAGCTTCGGTCCTCATCATCAAACAGATCAAGAAGAACGAGAGTACCAGTTTCTTAGACATGCTGAGCTCCACTGCATGTCGTGTTTGCACTGCCAATTACCAACACCCAGCAATCGCATTTATAGGTGGAGGAAGGAGTTGACTGCGCAAAGCGGCAGACAGTCGTCGTGGCTTATTCCAATAGCCCTCATCGTGCATGCGTTGTCCACTATCGAATTCTCACCCTTTGAGCTGGAGCTGTGACTGTCTTCTCTGTGGGAACAGTCTGAGGATAAGATCTTTAGACCATCAATTAAGATCATGACGATTGACTTCGTTACAGTCGCCAAGATCTCAAAGCACACCAAGAACATGGATCGGAGAACTGCTAAAAGAGTTCTTTTTTTCTTCCTCGAATAAGAGAGCTTTTGCTTGTCGGAATGTGATCTCCATGGCCCGACCACTAGCTAGTCAAAACTGCATTCTTCTCTCTCTCTCTCTCTCTCTCTGATGTGGAGATAAGCATTGATGTGGTCAGCTTCCATCAGAGAGAAACTTTTGGCTGCTGCTTGCTGGATTTTAGGACTGGTGATCGGAATGACCAAATGCATTTGTTGACCCCACAAAATCGATCGTACTAATCCTTTGATCTCATGATCACAGTGTTGTAGTTGGCGATATAGTCACTGAGGCTTTGTTGTTGGCTACATATATATGTTGGACGTCGTAGGACTGCACGAATCCATTGACCTCACACTAAAACCTTAAAAATCAAAATCCTTTTTCCTCGTGATCGAGTTGCCACGCATTACTCAACCTTATCCTCTCTCTCTCTCTCTCTCTCTCTCTCTCTCTCTCTCTCTCTCTCTCTCTATCTATCTATCTATCTATCTATCTATCTATCTATCTATCTATCTATCCAGTGCACGTCTAGTGAGCCCTAAACCATCTTATTATAAGATGTGATCTTTTTGATACATTTCAAGTTGCACTCAGTACGTGCAAGAATTGTGCAATAATATTATTAGTTGGCCATTAGAATGCTTTTAGCTAGTCGTTGGTTTTATCGGTCTAAGGTGGCACATGAACTGCATTATATATTATTAGTTGGGACTGTTGCACCAAATATTACGAGTGTCTCGATGTAGCAGGCACGTCATTATATATAATGCAGTTCATGTACCTTCTTCACCTTCTGGAGTCAAACGGCAGACATATTAATAACTTAGCTAGGGAAAGCTTTTGTATATTTGATGGACTCGTTTGCTTGATCTATAGTTGAATCTGGCTCTGGACATTTATATACCAAAAAGAGATCATTGTGCAATAATAAAGACTACCAGATCACTAAGTACTAAACCGATCTCAAACGAATAAGGTGAAGTCAATTAAAAATATTCATGTCCGAGGAGGAGAGATTGAAAAAGAAGATTAAGACCACACTCTGACTCTTACATCCGTAAAAGTTGAGAGATCCTGATAACACACACGTATTGGAATTGACCCACCAACAATCGAATAGATCTAAGTTTGTGGGTTGAACCGGTGCCGACCGACTCTAATGTATATTATATTGATTATTAGATGTTTATTTAGCTCATCATCATTATTAGATTTTTAATGTAGTATCAAACCCATAAGACTAAAAATTTCTAAAAAGCTAAGGTGGTTGTTGATCATAACTAGGTCAAATGGTAGTTTCACCTACTATAAGAGGGAGACGATTGAATCAAATTGTAATTATTAGGAAAAGATAAGACACACATATTTACTATTAAATAAAAAAAATTGTTCAATCCATATATTAGTTCTCGGTCGGACTAGTAAATTTTACCAATAGTATGACGAGCCAATTCGATTGATTGATTTTGAAATCACATATATAAATATAATCCATCATTCTAGTGTCATGGACTTAGTTGGAATTGTCTAAACCGTGAGGCACCCTTGTGGTCAAGTCGCAAACTTAGCTTGAATTGCCTAAGTCGCGAAGCACTCTTGCGCCAACTTCTCGGATTTAGCTGGGATTGACTAGGTCATGAGACGTCCTTACGACATATGCGTCCACAAAAGTTCAACCTAGTTGCAATCTCATACAGGTCCCGAAGGACTTGTAAAACAGAAAGTTAATTAGATTGAAAACGAGCGATGAACAAGTCCTGATGTCTCACGAAGAGGGAAGCTTTATAAGCAATTCAGCGAGCACCTTACGTGCATAAGAGAAAAGAGGAGAAGCTGTTAAGGCATTGAGTGCATATTTTTGTGGGCACTCTCTCACCATGTGTGACCCTATGCACAAAAAGCATTCGCCATATTTTGGGGCCTTGTCTTTTGAGCTCGGCCCTTTGTGGAAACTCTTCTTCTTTTGTTCTCTTCCGGGCTCCTTCCCTCGAGAATATTTTGGAGGGCGATTTCCTGAAGATTGTTTTTCTTTTCCCGGATCCAGAGGAAACAAAGTCGGTGAGCCTTTCTGCGACAGCAATTGCCCCGATCACATCGGTGACATTCCTTCGATGTAGTTCTTGTTGAGCCCATGGCTTCAAACCATCAAGGAAGTTGAACAGCTTATCCTTCTAGGACATCTCCTATATGTCCAACATTAGTGCAGAAAATTACTTCATGTAGTTTGAAATGGAAGTACTTTGGCGGAGTTATCTTAGTTTCCTCCTTGCGACGAACTCTATGTTCTTAGGTAGAAACTGAGTTCCCAACTCTCGCTTTAAATCCTCCCATGTGTCCACCCGACACTGACCTTGTTGGATCTCCTCCCAACGGGTTCGTCACCAAAGTTTTGCACCCCATTCAAATATATAGTTACTATCGAAACTTTAGTTTCTTCAGAATCAGGCTTCGTAGCTCGAAAGTATTATTCCATGTTGGGTGCCTTCAAGTTTTATGGCAGCGCAATAACAATGCGGCTTGGGTGCCTTCAAGTTTTATGGCAGCGCAATGTGGGTGTTGCTTCCCCTCGCAGTCAGTGCCCTTGTGAGCATGGTCACCCTGGAAGTGAGTTCCGTCGTGACTTCGTGTAGATGTTGCATGGAGTCTTTGGTGTCATCTAATAATCGGTCGACTAGGGCCTCAACATTGTCGATCTAGGATTCAACTTCTTCTTGCAAGCTCTCTATCCCAAGAAGCCTTCGTTGGCCATGGTAGAATTCCTCTAAGCTCGTTTCAAGAACATCCAAGCGGGTTTCCGCTACTGTGAGTCTCTCCTTATAGCTCTTTTTCCTAGTTGGCGCTCTACATTACGCCTCCTCCGCTCGCAAAATGTAACCAATTTCTCGCTCATCATGTTCACTACCGCACTCCTCCTAAGCGGCTCCAAGTGAAGATTTTTCAATGCCCGACAATATACCGAAGCCCCATCCAGCCTTGTGCCACCTGGGGGGGTTCTAGGGTGCTAAGATGGCTGACGTTTTAGTGTGCAATTGTGGCTTGTAGAAAACAAGTCGTGACATGCGAAAAAAGAGCCATTTTGGGGCATTTCGACCCGATGCGACGAGTGGTCGCACTGCAACATTGCAACCTGTTCAAATATATATTTTTACAAGCAAAAACACATAAAATCAAAGTAAAATAGGCTACCATGTCTTTGTACAAGCATGCAAAAACAACGAATGGTTCGTTGATTGAAATCGTTGTGAGTACGCGACGATCGTTCGTGACACTAGTGACTAGCCTTCTTAAGATTAGATTTATTAACTAAAGCAACAATGTCGATAGAAACTTTTTTATCATCTTCCTACCTAATGCATCTATCTTTGCTCAAACACGATCTAGTGCCAACTTAAGACTCCTTATTGTCTCTAAAGAGATTTCCTAGTGATATTGTATCCATAGTGTGTTGGGAAAAACCTATTAAAGTGGAATAATTTTTTTTCCTCTTTGTGTATCAAAATGGGTTCCTCATCAAAATACCAACTTGTTGGTAAAAACCTGTTAAAGCGGAATAATTCTTTTCCCTCTTTGTGTATCAAAATAGGTTCCTCATCAAAACACATATCAAAATGAAAATATCAACCAGAATAGCATAAATAATAGAGCAATAAATCAATCACACGGTGAGACCAAATTTTTAACGTGGAAAACCCAACGTGAGAAAAACTACGGGACCGTAGTCCACCTCAAAATTTCACTATCAATAGTAATGATAACAGGTTTATAGTAATCTTCTCTAGAATAACCAAAGGATCATAATAACATCAAGAACACAGATCTTGGCTCAAGAATAGCATATCATTATCACATAGGATGGATCTCATCAAAAGAGAATTCTAGGTCTCACAAAGTGGGTATAACAGGAAAGTACCTTAGAGAGGGTAAACTGCAAATCAACACCGTTAGGACTATATAACTTGCTGCAAGGATTCTCTACATAAAATTTAGGCCAAAACTAACAATGTTTGGCCACTGATCGTCAAGTAGAAAACTCAAGATCCTAATTTTCTCTCTTTGTTCCTTTCTCTCACCGTGCGTTGCCACAGTTTGCTACACGCTCTCGTTGCACCCGTTTGCCCCCACACCCCCCCCCCCCCCCCCCTTTCTCGCTGCACTCGTCACCACAGTTTGCTATGCACTCTCGCTGCACTCATTTGCCCCCCTCTCTCACGTTTGCAGCCCTATATCTTTTCCTTTTCCTTTTAATTAATGATTTGGGCTCAAAAGACCCAATTGTCTAAGCCCACATATAGGTTGGACCCAATAATTCTTCCCCTCCAGCTCATATGGTATGCTGTACTAAGCCCACTCTTCGCCTATATATTTCAAACTTCTCCTTAGGTAAAGACTTTGTCAATAAATCTGATCAATTCTCATTGGTATGCATATTTTCCAATTGTAATTCTTTGAACTCAAGCTCATCACGAATCCAGTGATATCTCACATCAATATACTTGGATGTAGAATGGTATGTTGAATTCTTGGAGAGGTGAATGACACTCTGACTATCACAGCAAACAGTATATGCTTTCTGTTTCAAGCCCCTGTTATAGTAAAAACTTTTTCATCCATAAAGCTTCCTTGTAGTCTTCAGTAATTGCTATGTATTCTGCTTCTATGGTTGATAGAGCAACACAATTCTGTAACTTAGACTGCCAAAAGACTACTCTCCCTATAAATGTCATCAAGAATCCCGAAGTGGACTTCTTGGAATCAGTATCACCTGCCATGTCTGTATCTATGTACCCTTCTAACACAAGTTCATCACTGCCAAAACATAAAGACAACCTGAAAGTACCTCTTAGATATCTTAATATCCATTTCACTGCTGCCCAATATTTTTTTCCAAGATTAAAGAGAAATCGGCTAACAACTCTAACTGCATGAGCTATATTTGACATAGTACAAACCATAGCATACATCAAACTGCCTATTGCAAATGAGTAAGGCACTCTGGACATTTTTTCTTTTTCTTTCTCACTTGTAGGATATTGTTTCGAACTAAGCTTGAAATGACCTATAAGTGGAGAACTAACTGCTTTAGCTTTACTCATATTGAATCTTTCAAGAACCTTTTCAATGTAAGTCTCCTAAGATAACCAAATCTTCATTTTCTTCCTATCACGAAGAATCTTCATGCCAAGTATTTGTTTCACTGATCCTAAGTCTTTCATGGCAAAATACTTAGCTCTCTTTTAAGTTTTTCAATTTTACCAACATCATGGCCAATAATCAGCATATCATCAACATATAGCAGAAGAATAATAAAATCATCATCTGAAAATTTTTTCATAAACACACAATAATCAGATGTAGTTTTATCATACCCTTAGCTCATCATAAATGAATCAAGCTTCTTATACCACTGTCTAGGTGCCTGTTTGAGTCTATATAAGCTTTTCTTAAGCTTACACACTAGATTTCCTTTTCCCTTGACTTTGAAATCTTCAAGTTGCTCCATATAAATTTCTTCTTCTAAGTCACCATGAAGAAATATTGTTTTCACAATAAGTTACTCAACTTCTAAATTCAAGTAGGTAGCCAAACCAAGAACAACTCGAATAGAGGATATTTTCACTATAGGAGAAAATATTTCTTCAAAATCAATACCTTTCTTCTAACTGAATCCTTTCACAACTAGTCGTGCTTTGTATCTTTGTTATGAGCTATTATTTTCAGTCTTCAATTTGTAAACTCATTTATTCTTGAGAGCTTTCTTCTCTTTGTTAGGATCGAGAGCACTAAGAGGGGGGGGGGGGGGGTGAATTAGTGCAGCGGAAAACTTATAGCGATTAAAACCAAAAGCTGCGTTCGTTCAATAAAAACTATTATGATGCAAAAGCTAATTCTCAGTATGTATCTAAGTGCAGTTTGCGTCTAAGCGCAGATTGCGTCTAAGCGCAGTTTGCGTCTAAACACTGTTTGCGTCTAAGCGCAGTTTGCGTCTAAGCGCAGTTTGCGTCTAAACACAGTTTGCGTCTAAGCGCAGTTTACGTCTAAACGCAGTTTACGTCTAAACGCAGTTTGCGTCTAAACGTAGTTTGCGTCTAAGCGCAGTTTACGTCTAAACGCAGTTTACGTCTAAAACGCAGTTTTACGTTTAAACGTAGTTTACGTCTAAACGCAGTTTTACGTCTAAAGGCAGATTTGCGTCTAAACACAGATTTACGTCTAAACGCAGATTTACATCTAAACGCAGATTTACGTCTAAACGCAGATTTACGTCTAAACTCAGTTTACATTTAAAACGTCTAAATACAGTTTGAGCAGTTTTACGTCTAAACGCAATTTGCAGTTCTAAATGAAATCAAGACGTAAACGTAAACTGCACAGAACCTTGTTCGTAAAAACGCAGAAGACAGTTTGCAGTTGTAAATGAAATCAAGACGTGAACGTAAACTGCACAGAACCTTGTCCGTAAAAAAGGCGCAGAAGATAGTTTGCAGTTGTAAGTGAAATCAAGACGTAAACGTAAACTGCACAGAACTCATTCGTAAAAGCGCAGAGAGACAGTTTGCAGTTTGTAGATGGAATCAAGACGTAAACGTAAACTGCACAGAATTCGTTCGTAAAAGCGCAGAGAGCAGTTTGCAGATTGTAAATGGAATTAAGACGTGAACGTAAACTGCACAGAACTCATTCGTAAAAGCGCAGAGAGCAGTAGCTATGTAGGAGGTTTGCAGTAATGATAAAGTGCTCAAAATAAACGCAAACCAGAGATTTAGAGTGGTTCGGTCAGTCTTGACCTACTCCACTTTTGGCTTCCTCCACCAATGAGGTTACCGACGTCAACTAGAGGCCTTCCTTCAATAGGCGAAGGCCAACTACCCTCTTACAGATTCACTCCTTTTGACGGGCTTAGGAGACAACCCTTACAGATGTTTTCTCTCCTCTCTTTACAACTCAAACTTGAAGAACAGAAGGAGGAGGAAAACTAGCAGTTTTGAGCTCTAAGAACCACTGAAAAGATCAAGATTTCGGGTAAGTTCTTGCTATCTCAATGCTGAATGGGTGGGGTATTTATAGGCCCCAACCCAATTCAAATTTGGAGCTCAAAACGATCAAATCCCGGAATTCCGGGATTAGGCGGTTGCACCTCTTGACTGGAGAGGTTGCACCGCCTGGCAGAGCTCGAAGACCGAGCTCAGGCGGTGCCACCTCTCTGCCAGGGAGGTTGCACCGCCCAGTCTTGCTCGAAGACTGAGCCCCAGGCGGTGCCACCTCCTGGCTGGGGCGGTTGCACCTCCCAGTCTCGCTGGGAGACATAGCCTGGGCGGTGCTACCTCCTGGCTGGGGCGGTTGCACCTCCTGGCACTATTCCAGATCACTGGTTGGGCTCCAAACTTAGCCCAAACCAGTCCGAATTCGGGCCCAATTGGCCCAAGATTAAGTTAATGGGATCATCTCCCATTTTCCAACTTAATCAACCTGCTAACTACGATTAGATCTAAGACAATTTCTGCAGCTTTGCTTCGGTGCGTCAATCGCTTCTTCCGGCGAACTTCCGTCGATCATCCGATGAACCCTCGGTGATGCTCCTGCGGACTTCCGGAAAACTCCTGGACTTTGCGACGATCCACTTGGCAAGTTCCGACGAGCTTCGCTTGGCAAGCTTCTGGACTTCTCGGATCTGTTCTCGCAGAACCTCTGACGACCGTCCGAACTTCCGTCGAACTCTCGAACTCCCAATGAGATCATGAACTTGACTCCGGCGCAACTCCCGCTGCTTGTCTAACTTTCATCGTAGTTAATCCTGCACACACAAAAACAAAAACTTCGATCGAGACAATTAATCCTAAGCAATTAACCAAGTTGTCCGGCATGTCATTGGTCCCTCGACGCTTCGTCCGATTCTTCAGCGCATCGTCCTTTCCTGCAGCCTATTGCCCAATCGGCCAGTTGACTCCGCAACTCCGATATCCTTGGCACAATACCTGCTCTTCTTGGCCCGATGCCCGAGTCCACGACCCGAAGCCTTCTGTCGATACGTCGGCCGATCCACCGGCCCGACGTCCAATCTTCTGACATGTTCCTCCAGCACAACATGATGTTCCTGCTTTAATTGTCTCATCCTGATCGAAGCACCCTGCGTCACTCAAAACGCAGATTAAATCATAAACATATCTCAAGGAGTTTCATCATCAAAATACGAGATTCAACAATCTCCCCCTTTTTGATGATGACAACTACTTGATGACGGAGTTAAACTTAACTCCCGGAGTTTAAACAAACTCCCCCTATCAATATACCTTATTGATAGAAACTCTTAGATTCAAAAATCTAAGCAACATGTCATCATAATCGGAGTTAACCTTAACTCCCAGAGTTTAAACAAACTCCCCCTTTCAATATGCCATATTGATAGAACCTTGAATTCAAACTGAATTCAAGTCATTGCAATATTCATCATGAATACTTGCAACACGTCAACATAAACATATGCATAAACTTATGCATCACATGTCATGTCATCAACATACTTTCATCAACATACTTCTCCCCCTTTGTCATCAACAAAAAGGAGAAGTATCACAATCAAGTGTTTGTGATATTGGTTCAACTTATTGCATGAAAAACATATTATCAAGTTTTATCATCATGCAATTTTGCTAGAAAATATAGCAAGTTTTGAATCATGCTTAGAATATTCAAGCTATCAAGTTTTAGATATGCAAGTTTTATAGCATACAAGATAGCACTTGGTATGAAAATTAGAGATGTTCAAGTTAGCAAGTTCTATATCATGCAAGCTAGCAAATTAGAGATGTTCAAGAAGGCAACTCTTGCTTCTTGAAATATGCAAATTTGTCAAGTTTTGCTAGATGTGCAAGTTAGCATTTTTGCCTCTTGAGATAGGCAAGATAGCACATATGCTTCTTTTGAGATAGCAACTTTTCGCTTCTCTTTAGACTGCAAGCTAGCAATTTTTACGATATACAAGTTTCGCACTATACAGGCTAGCAAAAATTTCGAAAGCAAATACAAGATAACTTTCTTGTGTAGGCTCATGATTATTGCTTCCTATTGTAATGTGCAGGTTGCAAGTCTTGCTTCTTGAGATATTCAAGATAGTGATGTTCAAGAAGACAACTTTTGCTTCTTGAAATAAGCAAGTTAGCAATCTTTGCTACTTAAGATAGGCAAGCTAGTAATCAAGTTTTTGCATCTTCTTGACTTGTGCAAGCTAGCTATCTCCCCCTTTGTCATTGTCAAAGAGAAAGGAAGAATACAGTTTTGTAGTTCTTTTTCCTTTTACAACGATTTCAAAATCATGACAAAGGATGAATAATCAAGTTATGAATGTCAAGACAATTTTTCATCATGCATATTTTATCATTGTATGCAGCGTTATCATAGGTTGAAGTATTACATGCATAATTTCATATCACCATTCATAATTACATTAATGTTTCAATATAGCAATTTCTTCTCAAAGTGTGTAACTTAGCACTCATCATGATTTACATCATTTGCAATACATCACATCATAATTAGAAAGCACAAGTATTGCATGCATAATTGCAAATCATAAATGTTTCATATCATGATGGTATCAATTTTGTCAAATTATATCCTACCATGCATGATCAATAACTCCTCATTTGTATTTCATGCATTATTTCATTTCATCTCATAAGGAATATCAAGAAAAGTTATTGGATGAGGAGATAAATATTTTATGAATACACGGAATTGTATAAAAATCATATCATAAGTGTTTCGTGTATTCATATTATCACATGAAGCATATTATCATTTTTGAGATTCATAACATGAATAACGTTATTACTATTTCATCAAAATCAATTTCGAGATTCACACAATATTATGAAATCATTAATCTCGATAAGATGGGAAAAGCATTTTCTTTTTAAGTGATTCTTTTAACACATCATAAAAAACTCATTCATAATTCAAGTGATTTACAAGATATCATAAATGAATTTATCACTTGTATTTTATCAAAATCGAGAACTCTAGAGATAGAAAATGATTGAAGCATTTAACATGATTGATGCATGATTCATGTTTAAAGTGTATCTTATGTCGCAAATACGAATCAAGCATTTGTCAAATCTGAAATCATCCTCAAAATTATATTCAATAAATTCATGTATGACAAGCATAGATTTATTGAAAAATCAATAAGATAGAGGATTACATTTCAAGTGTTCATCAATTGTAGCATTTCATCATATGGTAAGATATCAATGCGTAAAACTGTGAAGCAAGATTTTGTTTAATATCTTGATACAGGGCATATAGCAATGATAGCAATCATATATTTCTTGGTGATGCAAGCATGGGATAATCATAGCATAGTGTTTATAGCATCAATTCATATATTTCTCCCCTTTTTTTTAAGTGTTTCATCTTAAGTGATCGATTTCATGTTAGCATGCCTTTTCATTTATGTCAAATGAAAACATGCATCAACGTTTAGGATCGTGAAATGGATTTCATCATAAAACCATCAATCAAAAAAATCATCATGTATAACTTTAAAATCTCAAATCTTTATTCTTATGTCAAAATCATACATCATATTTAACAAACAAAGACAATAAAAAATATCAAGCCTTCCAGACAAAAGCCATGTATCGTCATTGAAAAGCAATATGAAAATCATCAAAATATACATTCTTGCTTCTCAAGCACATAAATAAGATTTAATCTCACTAGGTGTACAATCATTAGATTTCTATCTTGCATTAACATACGACAAAAAATTACAAGCATGATCATATTTTTGCATTTTCATTATTAAATTAAAAATATAATTTTTAAGAAAAAGAAAAATGCATCATTTAAAACGCATGTAATTTCGAAGTAAATTAAAGGCATTTTGATTACCTCAGCGTCGAAAGGCGTAAAGGCGTAGTTTGCCACCTTGCCTTTGTTGATTTTCTCCTCGTCTTCAGAGGAGCTCGATTCATCCCAATTTTTGTTCTTCTTCTTGCGTTCAAAGCAAGTAGTTCCGTTCTTTTTACTCTTTAATTTTTGTTTCATTTGTAGTTTAAGTTCACCATCACTTGAGCTTATGCTCGAGTGGTCTTCAAATGTTCTATGTCCTAAATCCTTCCTGTTCTTTGGAAGGTGGCTCTCAAGTTCTTCACGTGCATTGCACGTCATTTCATATGTGATCAATGAACCAATTAGTTCTTCAAGTAGAAATTGGTTCAAGTTTTTCGATTCTTGAATAGCAGTTACTTTTGAATCCCAAGTTTTAGAAAGTGAGCGCAAAACTTTGTTAACGAGTTCAAAATCCGAAAAGCTTTTACCAAGTGATTTTAAACCATTGACGACATCCGTAAAACGGGTGTACATGTCAACAACGGTTTCGCTTGGTTTCATATGAAAAAGCTTGAAATCATGCAGTAAAATATTAACTTTCGAGTCTTTGACTCTACTAGTTCCCTCGTGCGTGATTTCAAGAGCACGCCAAATATCGAAAGCCGTTTCGCACAAAGAAACCCGATTGAACTCATTTTTGTCCAAAGCGCAAAATAAGGCATTCATAGCCTTTGCGTTTAAAGAAAAATACTTCTTCTCTAAATCCGACCATTCGTTCATCGGTTTAGAGGGAAGTTGAAAACCGTTTTCAACGATATTCCATAAATCCAGATTTAGAGAAATCAAGAAAACTCTCATTCGAGTTTTCCAATAAGTGTAGTCCAATCCGTTAAAGAACGGTGGACGAAAGATCGAAAAGCCCTCTTGAAGAGCCATTTCTCTCGGGTGTAAATCCGAAATGAGAAATACCCCGCTCTGATACCAATTGTTAGGATCGAGAGCACTAAGAGGGGGGGGGGTGAATTAGTGCAGCGGAAAACTTACAGCGATTAAAACCAAAAGCTGCGTTCGTTCAATAAAAACTATTATGATGCAAAAGCTAATTCTCAGTTTGTATCTAAGTGCAGTTTGCGTCTAAGCGCAGATTGCGTCTAAGCGCAGTTTGCGTCTAAACACAGTTTGCGTCTAAGCGCAGTTTGCGTCTAAACATAGTTTGCGTCTAAGCGTAGTTTACGTCTAAACGCAGTTTGCGTCTAAACGCAGTTTGCGTCTAAGCGCAGTTTACGTCTAAACGCAGTTTACGTCTAAAACGTAGTTTTACGTTTAAACGTAGTTTACGTCTAAACGGAGTTTTACGTCTAAAGGCAGATTTGCGTCTAAACGCAGATTTACGTCTAAACGCAGATTTACGTCTAAACGCAAATTTACGTCTAAACTCAGTTTACGTTTAAAACGTCTAAATACAGTTTGAGCAGTTTTACGTCTAAACGCAATTTGCAGTTCTAAATGAAATCAAGACGTAAACGTAAACTGCACAGAACCTTGTTCGTAAAAACGCAGAAGACAGTTTGCAGTTGTAAATGAAATCAAGACGTGAACGTAAACTGCACAGAACCTTGTCCGTAAAAAAGGCGCAGAAGATAGTTTGCAGTTGTAAGTGAAATCAAGATGTAAACGTAAACTGCACAGAACTCATTCGTAAAAGCGCAGAGAGACAGTTTGCAGTTTGTAGATGGAATCAAGACGTAAACGTAAACTGCACAGAATTCGTTCGTAAAAGCGCAGAGAGCAGTTTGCAGATTGTAAATGGAATTAAGACGTGAACGTAAACTGCACAGAACTCGTTCGTAAAAGCGCAGAGAGCAGTAGCTATGTAGGAGGTTTGCAGTAATGATAAAGTGCTCAAAATAAATGCAAACCAGAGATTTAGAGTGGTTCGGTCAGTCTTGACCTACTCCACTTTTGGCTTCCTCCACCGATGAGGTTACCGACGTCAACTAGAGGCCTTCCTTCAATAGGCGAAGGTCAACTACCCTCTTACATATTCACTCCTTTTGACGGGCTTAGGAGACAACCCTTACAGATGTTTTCTCTCCTCTCTTTACAACTCAAACTTGAAGAACAGAAGGAGGAGGAAAACTAGCAGTTTTGAGCTCTAAGAACCACTGAAAAGATCAAGATTTCGGGTAAGTTCTTGCTATCTCAGTGCTGAATGGGTGGGGTATTTATAGGCCCCAACCCAATTCAAATTTGGAGCTCAAAACGATCAAATCCTGGAATTCCGGGATCAGGCGGTTGCACCTCTTGACTGGAGAGGTTGCACCGCCTGGCAGAGCTCGAAGACCGAGCTCAGGCAGTGCCACCTCTCTGCCAGGGAGGTTGCACCGCCCAGTCTTGCTCGAAGACTGAGCCCCAGGCGGTGCCACCTCCTGGCTGGGGCGGTTGCACCTCCCAGTCTCGCTGGGAGACATAGCCTGGGCGGTGCTACCTCCTGGCTGGGGCGGTTGCACCTCCTGGCACTATTCCAGATCACTGGTTGGGCTCCAAACTTAGCCCAAACCAGTCCGAATTCGGGCCCAATTGGCCCAAGATTAAGTTAATGGGATCATCTCCCATTTTCCAACTTAATCAACCTGCTAACTACGATTAGATCTAAGATAATTTCTGCAGCTTTGCTTCGGTGTGTCAATCGCTTCTTCCGGCGAACTTCCGTCGATCATCCGATGAACCCTCGGTGATGCTCCTGCGGACTTCCGGCAAACTCCTGGACTTTGCGACGATCCACTTGGCAAGTTCCGACGAGCTTCGCTTGGCAAGCTTCTGGACTTCTCGGATCTGTTCTCGCAGAACCTCTGACGACCGTCCGAACTTCCGTCGAACTCTCGAACTCCCAATGTGATCATGAACTTGACTCCGGCGCAACTCCCGCTGCTTGTCTAACTTTCATCGTAGTTAATCCTGCACACACAAAAACAAAAACTTCGATCGAGACAATTAATCCTAAGCAATTAACCAAGTTGTCCGGCATGTCATTGGTCCCTCGACGCTTCGTCCGATTCTTCGGCGCATCGTCCTTTCCTGCAGCCTATTGCCCAATCGGCCAGTTGACTCCGCAACTCCGATATCCTTGGCACAATACCCGCTCTTCTTGGCCCGATGCCCGAGTCCACGACCCGAAGCCTTCTGTCGATACGTCGACCGATCCACCGGCCCGACGTCCAATCTTCTGACATGTTCCTCCAGCACAACATGATGTTCCTGCTTTAATTGTCTCATCCTGATCGAAGCACCCTGCGTCACTCAAAACGCAGATTAAATCATAAACATATCTCAAGGAGTTTCATCATCAAAATACGAGATTCAACACTCTTTAGGCAATTTTACCAAGTCATAGGTGTGGTTCTCAAGCAAGGATCTCATCTCTTCTTGCATAGCTTTAACCCACTCATTCTTATGCTCATGTAGAATAGCTTCTTAGTAAGTTTCTAGCTCGCTCCCATCAGTAAGCATAATATACTCATGTAAAGGATATCTGGTAGATGGTTGTCACTCTTTAGTGGATCTTCTCAATAGAATCTCAACTGGTGGTGAAGGTACTTATTCAGTTGGTTTAGCATCATCAACTATAGGAGTATCATCACTTACATTCTCACCATAATCTTTTTGTTCATCTCCCCCATAATTATTATAAACTATAGGTGAAGGAACTAGACCTAGACTCGAAGGAATATAAATAGAGATTTTTGACTTCTCAATATTATCATCATCATCAAATAATTAGTCTTCAAGAAATACAACATCTCTACTTCTAATAATCTTCTTGTTCACTGGATCTCATAAACTGTACTCAAACTCTTCATGATCATATCCCAAGAAGATACATGCTTTTGTCTTATTATCAAGCTTGGACCTCTCATCATTAGGAATATAAACAAATGCTTTACACCCAAAGACTCTAAAGTGATTGTAAGATATATCTTTTTCTTTCCATACTCTCTTTGGAATATCACCTTTAGAGGAACTGATGGAGAAAGATTTATTAGGTCAATTGTAGTTCTCATAGCCTCCCCCCAAAATGACTTTGATAACTTGGTGTGGGAAAGCATACACCTAATCCTTTCTTCAATGGTTCTATCCATCCTTTCTACCATACTGTTCTACTGAGGAGTTTTAAGAACTGTTTTATCAAGCCTAATACCATGGAACCTACAATAATTTTCAAAAGGACCCCTGTACTCGCTACCATTATCTGATCGAACACACTTTAGCTTTATGCTAGTTTCTCTTTCAACACTGATATGAAACTCTTTGAAAACATTGAGTACCTGGTCTTTAGATTTCAAAGAAAAAGCTCATACTTTTCTAAAATGGTCATCAATAAAACTAACAAAATAAAGAGCACCTCCAACAGTTCTAGTTTGCATAGTACAGACATCAGTATTAATCAAATCAATAACATCTAATTTTCTAAATGATGGATATCAGTACAGACATCTAATTTTCCAACTAAGCAATGATCACAAGATTTAAGAGATGTACCTTACAACTCTGGTAAGAACTGCTTTCTAGTAAGAGTTTGAAGTCCCTTCTCACTAATATGACCAAGCCTCTTGTGCCAAAGATCTATACTTTCACCCTTCTGAATTGCATTAATCTCTCCTTTGTGTAGCTTAGCTTCCATGACATAAAAAGAGTTAAGCTTCTTTCCTCTTGCCACAATTAGATAACCTTTAGTGAGTTTCTATTTGCTTTCACTAAAATAATGTGTAAATCCCTCGTTATCAAGTCTACCTATAGATATCAAGTTAAAACGAATATTTGGAACATGTCTTACATCTTTGAGTATCAATTTTCTCCCAATACTGGTCTCCAAGCAAATATCTCCAATACCCACTTTTAACAAACAAATATACCATGGCTGATGAGTCAGCATGGCTAGGTCCGCGGGTCAATGTCGGGAGCCTTCTGTGGAATAAGCTAGATGACGAGGTGGTCGTGCCCTCGGGAAAGGATGCTGGTTGGCATCAATCGGGATCCGGGCCGGTTGACGGCTCTCCTTGGGGACGTCAGTCGGGGACTTCCAGGGTTGAGACGTTCATGAGTTATAAGTGGTGGTGCTTCCCTGTAAAAATGGCCTTCGTTGGGTGATTCCCGACTTTGGCCCCTCTAACGATCAAGTCAATAGTTGGTAGAATTGTTTTTTTCCCTCTCTCTCCCTTTGGCCGGAGGTCGGCCTTAGGCTTTATACTATGGCACGGGGGTTGGTAGCACGTCGATTCGACGTGGCCGCCGACCCTCAAGGGATGGGACGATGCCTCTGACCAATCGCTGTCTTAGGGCGTGCGAAGCTACGTCAAATGGCACCGCCCCAAGCTCTCAGGACGGGACAGGTGGAATGGCTTCTCGGTACAGTTCTGACTTGGTGTGTGGTGTCAGCGGTGACATGTCCGTATCACTTACCTCACCCCCCCCCCCCCCCCCCCCCCCCTCGAGGCATGTCGTGGGGTCCTTAAAGGGCCAGGAGGCATGCTTGGATTGGGGTGATATTGATCGCTTACAAGGGGAAACTGAATTGACTCGTCATGGGGCGTTTGAGAGGGACGACGCTCCGTGCCTCGGGCAGGATTGACTCTGCTGATCGGGCGGCCCGGGCCTAGCGAGGCAAGACCGACGTGTAGTAGGTCGGATGGCTGGTTTTAGCATGGCTTGAGCATTGGATCGGATGAGATGCGACTCGGGCATTAGATGTTAGGATCGGAGCGGCACTAAGAGGGGGGGGGGGGGGCTGAATTAGTGTAGCGGATTAAAACTCGTAATTTTGAAATCGATTTCGTAAATGTGTAGAGATTTCGATTCGACGAAGGATGACTTAGTTAAAATAGCTCGAGTAAAGGTAGTCAAGAGTAAGGAGATGAAAACCGAACGATTTCCAGCTAAGTAGAGAAATGGTTCAGAACATTAAACACTCACACATTCAAGGAACATCATGATGTATAGTGGTTCGGTCAAGTGACCTACATCCACTTTCGAAGCCTTCTTCGATGAGGCTCCCAACTTACACTAACAAATTACTTTAAAGGGGAATGACCAAATACCTCTCTTACAACCTTCTTACAAGTGGTTCACACTCTTACAGATTTTTCAAAGAGAAAGAGGGAGGTGAACACTTAAGCTATTGAAAACAAAACTTTGCTAGAGTTTTTTTATCACTTTCTAACTTGTCAAAAATGTGTTATCTCTGCTGAGAATTGAGGGGTATTTATAGGCCCCAAGAGGATTTAAATTTGGGCTCCAAATTTAAATTGCTTTTGGGTTTCCCGGTGTTGGTGGTGCCACCGCCTGTTAGTGTCTGACACTGATAGTGTATTGGTGGTGCCACCGCTAGACCTCTCGGGTTCTGGGCGGTGCCACTGCCCAGTCCAGTAGTGTACTGGCAGTGCCACTACTGGATCTCTCGGGTTCTAGACGGTGCCACTGGCCAGTCCGGCGGTGCCACCACCTGGACTATTCCAGCTAGCTAGTTAGGCTCCAAACTTGGCCTAAACCAGTCCAAACTCGGGCCCAATTGGCCCCTAACTGGGTTATAGGATTAACCCTTAATCCTAACCCAAATTATATGCAAACTATGAAATTAAGACACAGCCCTAAGCAATTTTTTAATTGGTAACTTCGAGTTTCCTTCTGGTGAGCTTTTCGGCGAACTTCCGACGGACTTCCGATACACCCTCGGATTTCTTCCTACGGACTCCCAGTAGGCTCCCGGTCTTGTGGCGAGTTCAACGAGTCTTTGGCAAGTATTTGAACCTTCTTGGTGATCTCCACGAACCTTCAACGATCTTTTCAGCGGACTTCCAAAAACTTCGGCAAGTCCCCGATTCTTTCTCGGTTGGTTCCGGTAGCACTTCCGATGATTCTTCGGACTTTCGGCGGACTCTCGAACACCCATCGAACTTTACTCCAGTAAACTTGCTTTATATCTTCATACTATCGTAGTTAATCCTACACATGTAAAATACACTTCGATCTAAACAATTAATCCTAAGCATCTAATCAAATTATCCAGCATGTCATTGGTCCCTCGACGCTTCATCCGATTCTTCGGCGCATCGTCCTCTCCTACGGCCTATTGCCCAATCGGCCAGTTGACTCTGCAACTCTGATATCCTTGGCGCAATATCCACTCTTTTTGGCTCGATGCCCGAATCCATGACTCGAAGCCTTTTGTCGATATATCGACCGATCCACCGGCCCGACGTCTAATCTTCTGACATGTTCCTCCGGCCCAACATGATTTTTCTGCTTTAATTGTCTCACCCTAATCGAAGCATCCTGTGTCACTCAAAACACATATTGATTGGTTTTATCATCAAAATCTGAGATTCAACAATCTTCCCCTTTTTGATGATGACAATCAATCGACGACGGAGTTTAAACAAACTCCCCCTATCAATATACCATATTGATAGAAACTCTTGGATTCAAAAATCCAAGCAACATATCATGATAAAATCATGACATATAATTAACATACTTCTCCCCCTTTGTCATTAACAAAAAGGAGAAGTACCACAATCAAGTGTTTGTGATATAAAAGTTCAACTCATTGCATGAAAAACATAATATCCATTTTTATCATTATACAAGTTTGCTATCATCATTGATATACATGGTAGGACGATAGCAAGTTTATAATATACAAGCTAGCAAAAATTTTTCAACATTTTACGACACACAAGCTAGCAATTTTGAGATGTTCAAGAAAGCAACTCTTGCTTCTTGAAATATAAGTTTTGCTAGATGTGCAAGTTAACTTTTTGCTTCTTGAGATAAGCAAGATAGCACTCCTTGGTGATGTTCAAGATAGCAATTTTTTTCTCTTTTGATAAGTATAATTTTTGCTTTTTTCTTGAATTGTGCGAGCTAGCAAATTAGCTTTCTAGCATGTTTTTCTCCCCCTTTGTCATTGTCAAAAAGAAGGAAAGACCCTTTACATTAATTTCTAAATTATGACAAAGGTAAATAACATAGATGAAAATTCAAGTCTTGAATGTCAAAATAATTATTTTATTATGAATATTTCATCATTGCGTGCATCATTATCATACGTTAAAGTATTGCATGCATAATACCAAATCATTATATATATTTTCAAAATATATAAACTCATCTATGCATGATTCCAAATCATCATTCATATAATTTCAATCATTGTTTCAATCATCACTATAACTCATCATGCACAAAATGTAAAATCATCTAACATGATATAAACATTTATTTTCAAAATATTTATCACTATTTTCATGTATGATAATAAAGTATTCATGATACCGAATATTAAATTAATATTTTTAAGTATTTATCACTTCATGATTGTTGGTACCAAATATTTATCATTTAAAGCATTCATGATACACATCACATACAATACATCACATACATCATCATAATAAAAATCATAAATATTTCAAATCATTATGGTATTAATCTGTCAAATTACATCCTGCCATCATTATGGTATTAATCATCATAACTTTTTCCCATTTTATCATTGTAAACAAGAAAGAATAAGCGAAGAACAAAATAGTATAAAATATTTCAATTATTTCAAGGCATACAAGCCATAAATCCAACGGTATCATGTCATGAAAGATAAGACCTCTTGAATTATAAAAGACATGATTCATTTTATCAAATTTCTTCTTTTTATAAATAACAAAAATTGTAGGTATACAAAGAAGAGATCATGATTAAAAAATCTTAAGTAGTAAATCCAAGAAATCAAGATCATGATTTGAATGCAAACTCATTCAAATATATATATATATAAATAAATAAATATATATATATATATATATATATTTATTTATTTATTTATCATACTAATCATCAAGATCAATAAGATAGAGACAAATAATTTTCAAAAAAAAATATTTTTCTCTTTTTAGTTGTTTCAATTCATATGATTTTATTTCATTTATGCCAAATAAAAATATGTATCATGTTTAAAACCGAAAGTGTAAGATTTATTATGACAAAGATCAATAAGACACTTTCATTATGGTAAAAATCAATAATCCATAAATCGCAAGATTCATCATGCATAATTTCGAATTATAAAACCGTTAAACATGATTTCAAATCAATATGCTCAAGTTTTTTTTGTATGAAAACATACATCATACTTCAAACCAAAAATGTAACATTTCATCATGATAAAAATCGATGATCCATAAATTACTTAAAAATCACCATGCTTAATTTCGAAATTTATTAAACATGATTATTATGCATGACATTAAAACATGGTTTTAAAATATTTAATATTTTCATTGCATAATTTCATCATTATACATCATCATATTTTCAAATTCGAACATGCACAATTTCAAATTCATACATTTCATTTTTTATACATGATATAAATAAATCAATCATCATTGTGAGCATATCATACATGATATTCAAGTATTCATAATACATCATTTTGGCAACATGATCATAGCTTTTCAATTGATGGTATCTAAATGTCAACGTTCATTACATCCTATCATGCATGATCATTAACTTCTCATTTGTATTTCATGCATAATTTTATTTCATCACATTAGGAATATCAAGAAGAATTAATTGGGTCATGAGATAAATATTTCATGAATACATGGAATTGTATAAAAATCATATCATGAGTGTTTCATGCATTCATATCATCACATGAATAATATCAAAAAGAATTTTAATGACGAGATGCATAAATAGTGAACATAAATTTTGAATATCAAGAGACAAATTATGATTCTTTTTTAATAACTCAAATAGTGAAAAGAAAGAATCACAATCTTGATTTATAAAATAAATTTTTAAGTTATAATTTTTAGAAGTCAAGATAAAAATCGTGGTTAGATGAAGCTCATTCAAATAATCAAAATCATCAAAATCACTTTTAAGATGATCAAATAGATTCATTAAAGTCAATAAGATAGAGAAAAATAATTTTTAAGAAAAATACTTTTCTCTTTTTAGTTGTTTTAATTTATGTGATTGGTTTTATATTAACATGCTCAAATATTTGTTCGTACGTTAAAACCATGCATCAATGTTTAGGATCGAAAAATAAATTTCGTCATGAAAACCATCAAGATCAATAAACCATAAAAATCATCATGTATAACTTTAAAATCTCATGCATAAAATCGTCAAATCATGGTATCAAAATTTCAATATTTTCATTACAACTTTATGCATCATTAAGTATACAATCGTCAAGCACGACACTTACATTATTTCATAAAAACATGCCTATTTCATTTATGTCAAATCAAAATATGCATCATTTTTTAAATCAAAAAAACCACTTTTATTATCGTAAAAATCAAAAATATATAAATCACAAAAATCATTATGTATTATTTCGAAAGTAAACTCATTAAGCATGATATTGAACTTCTTAATATTTTCATTAAGACATCAAGCATGGTTTCAATCAAAATCGAAAATTAGATTTTTTTTCTTTTTAAGAAAACATACATATGATCATTAGATTTAAATATAACATTTTATTCCATTAACATAAAACATGCAATTTTTATTATTATTTTCAAAATTACGATCATGATCATATTTTTATATTTTTAATTTTTTAAACATGTAATTTTCAAGAAAAATAATTATTCTAAAAAAAGAAAATACATCATGGAAAACATCAAGTAATTTTAAAATAAATTAAGAGGGTTTCGATTACCTCATCATTGAAAGCGGTTAAGGCATAGTTTGCCACCTCGCCATTTTTGATTTTCTCCTTATCTTCGGAGGAGCTCGATTCATCCCAATTTTTGTTCTTCTTCTTGCATTCAAAGTAAGTAGTTCTGTTCTTTTTGTTTTTTAATTTTTGTTTCATTTGTAGTTTAAGTTCATCATCACTTGAGCTTATGCTCGAGTGGTCTTCAAATGTTCTATGTCCCAAATCCTTCCTGTTCTTTGGAAGGTTATTCTTGAGTTCCCTTTTTGTCACATTGTTCATTTCGTAGGTCATTAGAGACCCAATAAGTTCTTCGAGAGGAAATGTTTTAAGGTCCTTGACCTTTTGAATGGTCGTAACTTTTGGATCCCAACTCTTTGAAAGGGATCTTAAAATTTTAGTTACTAGTTCAAAGTTAAAAAAACCTTTACCAAGAGCTTTGAGTCCATTGATGACATCCATGAAACGGGTGTACATGTCTCCGATGGACTTACTTGGTTTCATCCGGAAAAGTTCGTAAGAATACACAAGAATGTTGATTTTGGACTCTTTCACTTAGCTAGTGCCTTCATGAGTGACCTCAAGAGTTCTCCAAATATCAAAAGCTGAATAACAAATCGAAACACGATTAAATTCATTTTTGTCAAGTGCACAAAACAAGGCATTCATAGCCTTTGCGTTTAAAGCAAAAAACCTTCTTCTCCGATTCATCCCATTCGTTCATCGGAAGATAAGATTTTTAAAATCCATTTTCGACAATATTCCAAAGCTCAAAATCCATGGAAATAAGGAAGATCCTCATACGTGTCTTCCAATACGTGTAATCCGACCTATTAAACATAGACGGACGTGTAATATAGTGACCCTCTTGCATACCAGAGTAAACCATCACTCTTAGGTATTAAACCAAATATGAGAGTGAGCCTTGCTCTGATACCAATTGTTAGGATCGGAGCGGCACTAAGAGGGGGGGGTGAATTAGTGTAGCGGATTAAAACTCATAAGTTTGAAATCGATTTCATAAATATGTAGAGATTTTGATTCGACAAAGGATGACTTAGCTAAAATAACTTGAGTAAAGGTAGTCAAGAGTAGGGAGATGAAAACCGAATGATTTGCAACTAAGTAGAGAAATGGTTCGGAACATTAAACACTCACACATTCAAGGAACACCACAATGTATAGTGGTTCGGTCAAGTGACCTACATCCACTTTCGAAGCCTTCTTCGATGAGGCTCCCAACTTCTACTAGTAAATTACTTTGAAGGGGAAGGACCAAATACCCCTCTTACAACCTTCTTACAAGTGGTTCACACTCTTACAGATTTTTCAAAGAGAAAGAGGGAGGTGAACACTTAAGCTATTGAAAACAAGACTTTACTAGGGATTTTTTCTCACTTTCTAACTTGTCAAAAAGGTGTTATCTCTGCTGAGAATTGAGGGGTATTTATAGGCCCCAAGAGGATTCAAATTTGGGCTCCAAATTTAAATTTCTTTTGGGTTTCCCGGTGTTGGTGGTGCCATCGCTTGTCAATGTCTGACACAGACAGTGTATTGGTGGTGCCACCGCCAGACCTCTCGGGTTCTAGGTGGTGCCACCTCCCAGTCCAGCAGTGTACTTGCCCAGTCCAGACCTCTCATCCACATGCATCTCCAGAGCGAGGCGCAGGCCGTGGAGTAGCACCTCATACTCGGCCTCATTGTTAGTGGCTCGGAATTATAATTTGAGCGACCTCTCGTAGGTTTCCCCTGACGGCCTTTTAGGATAAGCCTGACTCCGGCCGCTCCAATATTGGATGAGCCATCCGTGCTGGGTCCATTGCTTTAGTTGTTCTCCTGTCCCGCAGCAAAGTCCTCAAGAGTTAGCTCGGAAATATAGTCAGCCAATACTTGAGCTTTGATGGCAGTGTTAGGGGAGTACCGAATGTCGAACTCATTGAGCTCGACCGACCATCGTAGCATGTGACCGGATGCATCGAAGTTGGAAAGGATCTATCGTAGTGGCTGGTCGGTGATTACTTTGATCGTGTGGGCTTGGAAGTAGGGCCGCAACTTTTGGGCCGTCTTCATTAGAGCGAGAGTTAGCTTCTTGATCGGGGAGTATCGCGCCTTGGGCCCAATGAGGATATGGCTGACATAGTATACGGGTTGATACGGTGGTGGTATCTCCCGAACTAACACTGAGTTGACTACTTGCATTGAGGCCACCAAGTAAAGGCCAAGGGTTTCGCTTGGCTCGGGTGTGGTGAGTCGGGGCAAGCGGGCGAGGCCCGCCTTCAGCCTTTCGAAGGCTTCCTCGCACTCCAAGGTCCATGTAAAGTTGTCGGCCTGTCATAGAGCCCGGAAGAAAGGGAGACACTTATCGCCTGAACGTGACACGAACCTGCTGAGTGCTGCCAACTTGCCAGTGACTTGCTGCACCTCTTTGACCGAGCGGGGGGAGTGCATCTCGGTTATGGCTCACACCTTTTCCGGGTTGGCATCTAATAGGGTGTATTTTGGCCCTATGTGAACCACCGACAGACGTTGCAGGCCGATGGGACACCATGTGCCTCCAGAATCACAGGGTGCACGCCACGTCAAGCCCCAACGGTGCAACTATGCGGTCTGACCACCCCAAGAGCTGGGGGACGTGCCGTCTTGTCACGGACAAACTTCTAAACAAGGTGTTTGATGTAATGCTTATATCTGTCTGTGTCTGTTGGCATGTTCATGCCTTGTACAGCATGTAAAGGGGCAGCCGAAGGCTTAATAGTCCCATTTTAGTTGGGTTGGTGGCCTCTTTAGGCTTGTAAATAAAGGTTGTGTCATGTGGACACGTGTGAGAGATTTTTGATCTATAATGGACCATTTTACCCTTTGTCGTGCCACTATTCAGAGCTTGTAAAGTCTGTTTGTAATTTGCATTGTCTATGAAGTGGTTTTCGAAGATGTTTGCTTGTGGATCCCGATTGAGGCGTTCTCTCTAATCCGTTCTCTCTTTTGGTGGTCCTAAGGGACAATGGGAGGCTTCGGGGAGGCTGACCTTTGCGGACGGACACGCAAGGGTGCCGCACGACTTAGGCAAAACCAGCTAAGTCCGTGTCATATGGTATCAGAGCGGGACAAGCACTCATAGAAATACTTAGCATGCAAACGTGGGGGACCTAGCGGGGCTACGTTGAGGGCAGTCAGCACACGCGCGACCGTTTGGGGGAAAACGGGCATGGAGATGTAGGGAAAAGGAGTCGCTCAAAGGAGCGGGCATCTGACATTGGCATTCAGAGGAATGGCCAACCCTTTGCGCAAGAGGCACCACGAGAACAGACAAGCTTAAAAGAATGCGGAGCGCACAAAGGTTGGGATGGCTGAGTTTGAGCTACGGCTCAACGTTGACAACTATACTTGATGGTGCTCTAGGCAAGCGAGGCGCTTGGCAAGAATGAGACCATGCAAGGTGGAATGAGTTGCTCAACGACCAAAAGAGTTATGCAAAAGCTCACAGAGGTGAGGGGAATTGCTAACTCGAAGAATTTGGTACTCATGCATGGGCTTGTATGGGGACGATGGAATGTTCGTGACCATCTCAAGGTGACCGAAACTCGGCGCCATGGAGCATTGAAACTTTCTCTTCGGTATGTGAAGGATACGTCCGTAGGAGGCTGAAGTGTGCAACGAGTTCAACATGTTGCTAGGCCTTGAGGGGTGCAGCGAGGGCTGTATTGACGGGAAGTCGCAATCTAGCAAGTGCGTTTGCAGGAGGCAGAACAATGCACAGTTTGTTCAGCAGATCGGAGTAGTCCAAGGGGATGGTGGTCTCCGAAACGAAGAGAGATGTTGCTCCAATGGGACAGTTATCCAGAGGGATAAATCCCGGCTCTCCAGAGGGAGAATACGTGGGACGGACTTCACAAGTTGAGGAGGAGTACCTCAACAAACAACAACTCCACGAAGCTCGATGGACTGAGCAAGCGGCGAGGAGTCGTTGCATGATCTCGCTCGAGAGAATGCATTGGTGGATGCATTGCGAGATCAAGTGGGGGAGCAACATAAATGAAGGCACACTTGGAGTCGATATGAGATCGGACTCAAGGGAGGGCTGACCCGTGGAATGGTGGGCACGAGGGTCACCATCGACTCAATGCGAAAACGAGGAGCGGAGCAACTTGGGTGTAACTTGGCGAAGTACCCAAGCCGCATGAAGGGAGCCAGCAGAGAAGTTGGAACATGGAGCAGAGGCACAGTGCTTTCCTTAGACAGAGGTCAAGGACATGAACTCTTGCAGAGGCAAGAGCAAGATCATGTTGTTCCATGAGTCCTTCATTCTGACGGAGTGGACTCATCTTGCATGGTGCCAAAGACGAAGGGAGCTTCTGGGCACATGTACCTTATCTCGGAGGAGCATTTGATGGAGGGACTAAGGCAACTCAATTTGCGGAGGCGAAGTTGGGTTCAGAAGACCTTAGCACGGGGCAAGAGGACGCAGAGGCGGGTACTCTTGAAGAATATGCCACAGTGTTGCCATTCAAGTTACCGTGAAGGAAGTGGTGCGCAGCGGAGATTGTGCTGGTAGGGGCAGAGGCCCAGGATCCAGGCAATGGTGCACAAATTACAGGGAAGTCAGTGGACTTCGGGAGCTACTAGGCGACGGACTGTCCTAGAGCGGTGCTTCATCTAGGTGTGACCCAAGAGTGGGTGGATGAAGGTCGATTGCCAAAGGAGCGAACAAAATCGAAGGTGGAGGAGTCCCTGCAATGTATTGGTAGAGGCCACACACATGGAGGGTTCACAATTCAAGTTTATTCCACAAGGATCAGAATGCAATGGAGATGTCACCAGGAGGCGACATGGTACAGTGGATCGTGGTGGAACAGTTCGTGGCAATGCGATACACACGACAGTCCCGGGAGGGAATAGATCATATGGAGGTATGATCGAGAGCTACTGGGAGCTCCACTTCGGTGAACAACACGACGGCAAGAAGGGCTATGGATTCAAGGAGTGAAGGCCATGGTACCGCAGAGGCGGGTCTTCCGGGCGTGCATCGAATTTTGCATCGGATGAAAACCTTGGTCATCAGCATATGGGGGCTGTGTTCCACCAAGGGAAAAGTTCAAATGCAAGTACCAATAAGTTCCCAACGAAATGCCAATCGAAAGCGGAAGTGATGCGAACCTACTTGGATGTGACAACTAACTGAAAGAAGAGTCAATGAGCAGATTTTGTGGAGGAAGGACCCAAAACTTCAGAAGTTTGCGAGGCGATGCTCGTTAAAGCTCCAACAAGCATCCACCCAGTTCAAGCAGCATATGAAAATTTTGAGAAACTAGTGCAGTAAGAATGGTCTTTTCCTTCATTTGGTGGATCCGCAGGAATCAACGTGGATCAATACAACTCAGCCAACCCCACACCAGAGTCAGAGTCATTGGCGAGTTAAAGCAGCATGGCGGATCAAAGGTTCGACTACTCAAAAACAACAGCGAAGAGCAGCTGGGAGCCAGGAGGCGCATTGCAGCTGGAGCAGAAGATTGAAGACTCAGCAAAGGCGAAGAGTTGCAGTGTTCACAAAGGCTTCGACGAGGACGTCGAAGGGATAAGTGGGGGAGAATGTCACGGACAAACTTCTAAACAAGGTGTTTAATGTAATGCTTATATCTGTCTGTGTCTGTTGGCATGTTCATGCCTTGTACAGCATGTAAAGGGGCGGCCGAAGGCTTAATAGTCCCATTTTAGTTGGGTTGGTGGCCTCTTTAGGCTTGTAAATAAAGGTTGTGTCATGTGGACACATGTGAGAGATTTTCGATCTAGAATGGACCATTTTACCCTTTGTTGTGCCACTGTTCAGAGCTTGTAAAGTCTGTTTGTAATTTGCATTGTCTATGAAGTGGTTTTCGGAGATGTTTGCTTGTGGATCCCAATTGAGGCGTTCTCTCTAACTCGTTCTCTCTTTTGGTGGTCCTAAGGGACAATGGGAGGCTTCGGGGAGGCTGACCTTTGTGGACGGACACGCAAGGGTGCCGCACGACTTAGGCAAAACCAGCTAAGTCCGTGTCAGTCTGTTGCTAGGGCAGTGTCGTCTGACGCCCCTTGAGCACCCCCGAAGACCTCACCTCGTCAGAGAGGTTGTTCCGCCCCCAGAGTCAACGGCCATACCGGACCAGGGCCTGACCAATTCCTACATGCAAGTATAAATACCCCCAACCTAATCCAGGAAAGGGAGAGGAAAACAAGGAGAAAAGGGGGAGAGATTTAGAACGAATCTAACTTGCTCGTCGGAGGGGCCAAAGTTGAGACTTACCCGACGAGGGCCTTTTTGCAGGGAGGCAGTCGCCGGCGAGCCGCGAATGTCTTCTTCACACGAACGGCGCCTGGTACACAGAGGAGGGTGGCCCAACGAGTCGGCCCTGACAAGTATCAGCCCGTATCTCCCATCTCCAAGAGGCTTCCACACCACAAGGAGGATCCCCAACCATCCGAGGGGATGAGAGGACGTATCTTCCCACAAATAATGCTCATATCAGCTAGCTTTGGAATGCCGGCTCGCAGCGAGGCTCAGGCCGACCTTGCCACCTCAATCGACACTATATGTGTTTGAGGGGCACAACCACTCAAACGACAATAATTCCGCCAGAGGTTCCCGACGTCGGCAGGTGGACCTAGCCGTGTTGACACATTAGTCACGATACGTTTGTTCACTAACATTTTGACGCTAGAATGATGGCCCATGTCGCAGGAACAGCTGGCAGGAATGCGCCCCAGGAGGGAGCCCCCGACCAACCTCCCTTCCGCCGAGCCAAAAGGACAAGCCCTCTCTGTCCCTACAGACGGAAGGATACTGGCTTCAACGCTTGATTGTTACTAGCGCCTATTTAATGACTCGGGACTGTCCCCCCCGGGGCTCACCCTGAGGGGTCCGGCCATGATGCCCGAGGCGTTCCTTAGCCTAACCAAGCAAGTACAGACCATGGCAGGCATGATGCACTCACTCGCCCCGATCACCCCCCAAATCGGGCGACCCCCGACGCCCCCGATCGATCCGGCCCAGCAACCCTCGAATGGGGAACAGCTCGGGGTTGGGGCAGCCTCTAGGCGGGCAATAGACCCGAGGGGTCCTCCCGAGCAAAACGCGTCTGCACCTTGCTGAGCCACCCTATCTTATCTGAAGCCTGATACTATATCGTCTGACTCGACGAATGACTCACTCAGAGCCTAATTGTCCCAGGTCAATCAGCGCCTGGACACATTCCAGCGCGAGCTTTGAAGATCGTGTAGTGAGCCCAGCGAGGGCACTTCGAGTGGGTCCCCCTTTACCCAAGAAGTACAAGATAAACCGACCTTTCTGATGGGTCTCAAACCTTCAAGGTTCTTCTGGTCGTTGATCGATAAGTCGCCAGCAACCATCTCCGAGATGCTTCAACGTGCCAACCAATATGATGCCGCCGAGGCTTTGATGGCGGGGAGGCGCGTGGAAGGCAAGAAGCCTAAGATGGAGCTGTCTCGAGGAACGGCCTCGGCGCTCCCGATGCCTCCCCGTCGGGGGGCTAGAGTTGAAGCAAAGAGGGCAGTGAGGTTGCCAGGAAGGAGTCAAAGCACGAAGTAGAGGACGGATTACACGTGTGATGATAACCGCCCTGGATGGGGACTATATGATGGGTGCGACCCATGGCAAGGCAGCGGATAGGGCTTCCCGAGGAGAGCAACAGTCGCGACATTTAAGACCCATCATAAACCCTCGGATCCGCCAAATTCACCCGCCTCGGACCCCCCACTAGCACCGTCCCATCACCTCACCGAGCGCTATTCAAAAAGGAGTTTCCTGCCAAGCCCCATGGCGTTTCGCCTAACCCGCCACATGGCATGACTCCGAGCGCCGTTCGGGTATGCATTGGCTACCCAAGCTCAAATCCCGCCTAGGTCGCTCCAGATCACCCCCGACAGGCAACCCGTCGGCAACCCAACCCCATATGGAGCCGAGCTCACACCTCGGTCCCTAGATTCAATTCGGAGCCGATCTCACAACTCAATCCCCAGGTCTAATTCAGAGCCAAGCTCACAACTTGGTCCCCAGATTCAATTCAGAGCCGAGCTCACAACTCGGTCCCCAAATTCAATTCGGAGCCAAGCTCATAACTTGGTCCCTAGATTCTATTCGGAGCTGAGCTCACAACTTGGTCCCCAGATTCAATTCAATGCCGAGCTCGCAACTCGGTCCCCAGATTCAATTCAATGCCGAGCTCGCAACTCGGTCCCCAGTCTTAATTCGGTGCCGAGCTCACAGACTCGGTCCCTAGACTCAATTCAATGCCAAGCTCACAACTCGGTCCCCAGGTCCAATTCGGAGCTGAGCTCATAACTCAGTCCCTAGATTCAATTTGGAGCCGAGCTCACAACTTGGTCCCCAAGTCCAATTCGAAGTCGAGCTCACAACTCGATCCCCAGATTCTATTCGGAGCCGAGCTTAAAACTCGATCCCCAGATTCAATTTGGAGTCAAGCTCACAACTCGATCCCTAGGCCCAATTCGAAGCTGAGCTCACAACTCGGTCCCCAGATTCAATTCGGACCCGATAAGTGTCAGCCCGTATCTCCCATCTCCAAGAGGCTTCCACACCACAAGGAGGATCCCCAACCATCCGAGGGGATGAGAGGATGCATCTTCCCACGAACAATGCTCATATCGGCCAGCTCTGGAATGCCGGCTCGCAGCGAGGCTTAGGCTGACCTTGCCACCTCAACCGACACTCGATGCATTTGAGGGGCGCAACCACTCAAACGACAATAATTCCACCAGAGGTTCCCAACGTCGGCAGGTGGTCCTAGCCGTGCTGACACATCAGTCATGGCACGTTTGTTCGCTAATAGCATCTATCCCCCTTTGGTGAATGATAAAACCGAGGAACCTCCCCGAGCTGACCCCGAAGACGCACTTTGTGGGATTCAAATGCATGTTTGACAGCCTAAGCATTTAGAATGTTTCTGCCAAGTCAGTTAAGTGCGCGCTTGTGGCCTTGCTCTTTACAATCATGTCATCTATGTATACTTCCATATTCCTCCCGAGCTAGTGCTTGAAAAGTTTGTCACCATCCTTTGGTAAGTTGCCCCAACATTTTTCAGGCCAAAGGGCATCACCTTGTAACAATACGCCCCTCTATCGGTGATGAAGGCAGTGTTCTCTTGATCCTAAGTTGCCATCCGGATTTGGTTGTAGCCCGAGAACGCGTCCATGAACGTAAGGAGTTCATATCCCACTGTAGCGTCGACCAATTGGCCTATTCTGGGGAGCGGATAGTATTCCTTGGGGCATGCCTGGTTGAGATTGGTGTAATCAACACACATCCTCTAGCTTCCATTAGGTTTCTTAATGAGGACTACATTCGACAGCCACCGAGGGTATAGAATCTCAGCGATGAATCCAGCCTTTTTAAGGCGATCGACCTCGTCACCGATTGCCTTTTGCTTGTCGGGGGCGAACTTCCTTAGTCTTTGTCTCACCGGCCGAGCCTCGGGGTCGATGTTGAGCCAATGTTGGGCCACTTCTGGGTTGATCCCAAGCATCTCCTCGGGGGGGCCATGCGAACATATCGGCATTCCTCCTTAGGAAGTCAATGAGGTGGAGCTGATCTGCTTCGGGGAGTATGGTTTCAACCTTGACGGTCAGATCGGGTCGGCTCCTTTTCAGGGGCACCTCAATGAGTCGCTCGGGAGGCTCCAGCAGCATCGGTGCTATGGGTCCTTCACGGGGGTCGGGGGTTTGAGTTGGTCACAGTTTCCCCGGGAGAGTAACCGCTATGAGATAGCATCGCGTTGACTCCCATGGGTCGCTTCAGGCCTCCCCGATCCCCGCCGAGGTCGAAAACTTGATGGCCCTATGGTAGGTGGAAACCACCGCCTTTAACTTGTTGGGCGTCGATCTGCCGAGGATGATGTTATAGGCCGAGGGCAGGTTGACTACCATGAAGGTGGTTAATATTGTCTTCGCTCTCGGCTCTTCCCCTATGGTGATAGGGAGGACCGTGGTCTCGAGTGGGGAGATGGAATCCCCCGTGAATCCTGTGAGCGCTGACGCCATGGGGGTGAGGTATCCCTCAGTCAAGCTGAGCTTCTTGAAGGCATCGAAGTAAAGGACGTCAGTGGAATTCTTGGTGTCGACCATCACCCTTTTGACTCGAGCATTGGTGACCTAGATGGAGATCACCATAGCGTCATCGTGATGGGAGCGCTTGACTTCTCCGGCTCCGAAGGTGATTTCAGGCTTACGTTCAGACCGGGGTCGTTTCTCGACCGTGCTACGGGCGTAGGCCTTCCTCGATGTAGAGCTATTACCACTGGCTATTGGGCTCCCAGAGATGACTTTGATTTGTCTTTCAATGGGTCCCTTAGGGCGCAGAGTTGCTCCCCAGGGTTCCCTGAGATAGCGTCCGAGGTGGCCTCTCTGGATCAGTGCCTCTATTTGATTCTAGAGGTCTTGGTAGTCCTCCGTGCCATGGTCGTGGTCCCGGTGAAACCTACAATATTTAGATTGATCTTTGTGAGTGGACCTCATGGGACGAGGCTGTCGCAAGAGACCCTTTTCCTTAATTTGGAGAAAGATCTCAGTACGTGACGTATTCAGGGGGAGAGGCGGGGGCCTCGAGAGCAGTAGCTCTTATCGGTCGGGCCCTCAGTAGGGTAGTGCTAGGGCTGTCGAGGTTATTCCCCAGGATTGTTCCGCCCTTGGCCTCTTGCCTTCCATACGCTTCCCAACCACCAACGCTTCAGCGACGACATACTGATTGACGCGCTGGAGCATTTCGGAGATGGTTACAAGCAGCTTCTTGATCAGCGACCAGAAGAACCTCGAGGGCTTCAACCCATCAGGAACACTTGCATGATTAAAGTGGGGTGAGCATCCGGGAATCCCCATATCTTAGTGGCAAAACGTGCGATGAACTGGGAGAGCGGCTCGTCTTCGCGTTGCGATTAACGTGAGCAAGGTGGCCATGGAAGGCCTAGGTCACATGCTGGCGAGGAAGTTCTGCTCGAACTCCTTGGCGAGCTGGTTGAAAGACGAGATCGAGGATTAGCACAGCTGGCTGAACCACGCTCGCGCCGGTCCCCTTAGGGTGGTCGGGAACTCCCGGCACATCAATGCATCGGAGGTGCCATAGAGGGCCATTTGAGCCCAAAATGCGGAGACATGCTCTGCAGGATCGGAGTTGTCGTCGTATGTCTCCAATGCCGGCAGCCTGAAGTTGAGGGGTACTGGCTTGTCCTGTACTTCCTGAGTGAAAGGGGACCCGCCAGAGTCAGCATGGCTAGGTCCGCGGGTCGATGTTGGGAGCCTTCTATGGAATGAGCTAGATAACGAGGTGGTTGTGCCCTTGAGAAGGGATGTTAGTTGGCATCGATCGGGATTCGGGCTAGTTGACGGCTTGCCTTGGGGACGTCGGTCGGGGACTTCCAGGGTTGGGACGTTTGTGAGTTGTAGGTGGTGTCGCTTCCCTACAAAAATAGCCTTCATCGGGTGATTCCTAACTTTGGCCCCTCCGACGATCAAGTCAGTAGTGGGTAGAATTATTTTTTTCCCTCTCTCTCCCTCCGTCCAGAGGCTGGCCCGGGGCTTTATACTATGGCACAAGGGTCGGTAGCATGTCGATTTGATGTGGCCGCCGACCCTCGAGGGATAGAACAGCACCTCTGATCGGCCGCCGTCTCGGGGTGTGCGAAGCCACATCAGACTGCACCTCTTTGAGCTCTCGGGACGGGACAGATGGAACGGTTTCTCAGTATGGTTCTGACTTAGCGTGTGGCGTCAGCAGTGATGTGTCCGGGGTTCCAAAATATGCTGTATCACCCATAATCTTAGATGTACCACTGTTTTCTATTCTGATATTACCAAAATCACCAGCAGTGTAAGATATGAAGAAATCACCATAAGAAGTGACATGAAATGAAGCACCTGAGTCAATCACCTTGTTACTATCCTGAGCTGCAAGACTAACACAACCATCATCACAAACAATAATGATATCACCTTCAACAGCAACTGTATTGGTCTCTTTCTCATTTTCTTCCTTTTATTCTGTTCTCGCTTCCAAAACCTACACTCTTTCTTCATGTCACATAACCTGTTACAATGAAAATATTTGATATCTCTAGACTTGGATCTTCCTCTATAACTATGTGGATTTCTGCTATGACTTCTTCCACGTCTTTCTTGTTTTTCAGTAACAAATGCACCAGAAGAATATTCTCCCTGTTCTTTCCTTCTGGCATCTTCATTTAACAAACTGTCTTTAACTATATCTATAGTTAGAGTCCCCTCTGGTGTGGAGTTACAAATTGTCACCACATACGTTTCCAACTTTCTAGTAAAGAGCTGAGAGGTAATAATCCTTGTATCTCATCATCTATATTCATTTTTATAGTAACCAACTTGTTTGCAATACTCTGAAATAGGCTTATGTGCTCAACAATGTTATCACCATCTTTATACTTCAAATTTACAACCCTTCTGAGAAGAGAAATTCTATTTCCCACTATCTTTTTCGTAAAGCGGTTTTCTAACTTTTGCCAAACAACATCAGCTTTGGTTTCATTAGAAATATGCTCATGCAAATTTATATTCATTCATCTTCTAATATAAGCAATAGTTTTCTATGTTGAACTTCTCATTCTTCATTGTTCATAGTAGAAGGTTTATCTTTAACCTTGATAGGTTTATACAAATCTTTACAATAAAGTAGATCTTCTATAATAGGAAAGTACCTTAGAGAAGGTAAACTGCATATCAACACCGTTAGGACTATAGAGTTTGCTGCAAGGATTTTCTATATAAAATTGAGCCAAAATTAACAACCAAAAAACTCAAGATCTTAATTTTCTCTCTCCTCCTTCTCTCTCTGTTCCTTTCTCTCACCGTGCGCTGCCACAGTTTGCTGTGCGCTCTCGCTGCACCCGTTTGCCCCCCTCTCTCACGTTCGTAACCTTATCTTTTTTTTAATAATAATTTAGATTCCAAAGGTCCAATTGTCCAAGCACATATGGGCTGGATCCAACATAGTGAAAAGATTGGATCTTCAAAAAAATAAAAAAACTAAACAACTTATGGCTCTTAAGGAGCTTAACCTTATGTGGTTAAGCTGTCGTATGGATAATATAGTGAAAAGGTTCGGTCTTCATGACTCATTTTTAGGTATAAAGGAAATAATTGTTTTTAATGAAGAGTAATTAAGACTATGTTTGAAAATATATTTATATATTTAAAGAAAAATATATTTCAAAGGTTATTTACAGATGATTTTACATATTAAAACTATATTTTAAATGTATATTGACGTAAGTTTTATTTAATAAAATTATATTTTAAAGGTTTATTGAATATTATGTGAAATTTATCCTTCTGATATTGTTAATATTTATTCAAAATTATATTTTTTATTTAAATTAAGAAGTAAATAAATAAAAATAAGTGAATGTATGTATGTAATCTTAAAAAAAATTCGTATGACCTAGATATATAATAAACAAATAATATAATCATATAAATAAAAAGAAAATAATTTTTAGAAATAAATAAATAAAATTTCATATTATAGAAGTCATAATTCATATTGGTTTATCACTAAATCATCTTCTAATTTTATATAATATCATACGATATTCTAGAAATATAAAAACTTACATTAACATCTTACAAATGTAATATCAGCATTTGAGGATTTGCAATGCAGCATTCAGGCCAAATAAGATTTGAAAAAAAAATTATCTAACACTAATTTATATTTAAAATATGTATTAAGGAACCAATGCACATTTCAAATGTGTTTGGGTAGCTTTAAAGGGAGCTTTCGAGCTCCGTTCTCGAGAACTTTACGGACCCCAAAATAAGCTAGCCCCGGTAGTTGACGGACTCGGATCCTAAGTCCTTCATTTTGGAGATAAAACCTGAGATAGGGAGGGAAGCATTAGCAGTATTTTTCTTGGGGGAAGACAAATGATCTTTGTGATAGAGAGCTAGAGGACTGAGCACTAGAGGTAAGTTATCTAGGTGGAAACCGGGAGAGGAGACGATCCAAAAGTGCCAAGGATGCCAATAGGGAACCCTTAGAAGGAGGAAGTAGAAGAGCTTCACCAAAGCCCAAACTCGAGCTACACGCTGTTATTTTCTTCAAAGTATTGTTACTTACAAGATGTCTTAAGGGTGCAGCAAAGTACTTTTGCCATATGTGATGGAAGAGTTCATATCTCTCATTTGTTATTTACAGATGATTTTATATTTACTCATAGGGCTAATAAGAAAACTATAGAGATTGTCTATAACATTCTTAATGTCTTTAAGAAACTTAGTGATCTTAGAATAGATCTAGCAAAGTTTATCATTTACTTTCCTAAGCCATGTTCCATTGTGGACAGGTACAGAATCTATGGGATTAAGGAAGGAAATTGACCTTTTTAACTACCTTTTTAACTACCTAGGTATGTTTATTAGGTACAGAATCTGTTGTCAGCGTTGTGCTAATCATATTTTTCCGACCCTGTGTTAGTGATAATGAGAAGAGAGGTTGGAAAATAATGTACCGATTGTATTGACAAAATCGTGATACGGACATTTGTAGGCTGTTTAGGCCATTGTCAGTCATGTGGCAGCACACGAGTAAGACACGTGATAAAACTAAAGAAAATATATCGTGCCATGATAAGGTATATTTTGGGTTCAGGTCATATCATGATCGACGTCATGCCATGCTACAGCCAAGTCAGTAAGAGGGGCAAACCCACGCGTCGAGCTAGAATCCGTACAAAGGCGTGGCTCGGTACGTCTCGTCCCGCGCTTCCTGGGACGGCGCCACATAGCGTCGTTCCGTGCGCTCCGAGACGGTGACTGCACAAAGGTACCATCTCACCTCTCGAGGATTGGTCACCATATCGAACCCGCATACGACCGACCCTCGTACAACAGTATAAAAACCCTTGGCCGGCATCCGGCCCAAGGGGACAATAGAAAAGAAAAAAAAAAGAGAAAGGGAGATCAACCCACCACTGACTTGCTCGTCGAAGGGGCCACAGTTGGTAAACACCCGACAGGGTCCTTCTGTGCAGGAAAGCGAATCTCCACAATGCGAGACCATCCCGATCGAGAAAGGCTTTTTCAATATTCCGATGTCACCACCCCATCCGGAGGGCACGACCGACCTTGGCGACCAGCCCACCCGACCAAAGACTCTCAACATTGATCCATGAACCAGGCCATGTTGGCTCATCAACCATGACGCATCAGTTCATTAACATTTTTGGCGCTAGAAGGAGGGTCATGTTGTAGGAGCATCTCACAGGGGCTCTCCCCGAGGGAGAACCACCGGCCGACCACCCTTCTGTCCAGCCCGGAGATCAGCCCCTCCCCGTCCTCCAAGACGGGGGAATCCCGGCCTCGACACCATATCGTTAGTGGCGCCTATTCAATGATCCAGGGTTGTCGCCCCTCGGACTTACCATAGGACCCTCAATTGTGTCGTCTGAGGCGTTCCTCAGCTTGACCAAGCAAGTACAGGAAATGGCGGGGATGATGTAGACGATCGGGAAACACCACCAACACAACAACCTGTCTATTATGTTAGCCACATCCTTGTCGGGCCCGAGGTATGGTATTCCCCGATCGAGAAGCTGACCCTCGCACTGATGAAGATGGCCCGAAAGCTGCCACCACATTTCTAAGCTCACACAATCAAAGTGATTACTGACCAACCGTTGCGACAAATCCTTTCCAAATTCGACACGTCGGGTTGAATGGTGCGGTGGTCGAGCTCGGTGAACAACGAGAGTATTGGAGCAGACTTAGAACCGCCATCAAAGCTCAGGTACTAACTGACTTCATCTCCGAGCTAACTCTTGAAGATCATGCTATTGGACAGTAGAACAACGAGAGTACATAGACCCTTCATGTGGATGGCTCGGCCACTATCGAAGCAGCTGGGGTCAGACTTATCCTCAAGGGCCCGTCCGAAGAAACCTATGCGAGATCGCTCCGATTACAATTCTGAGCCATCAACAATGAGGCCGAGTACGAAGCACTACTTCACGGCCTGTGCCTCACTTTGGAGATGCATGTGAGCAACCTCGAAGTCTTCAGCGACTCCCAGTTGGTAACGGGACACGTCAACGGGAGCTATGAAGCTCGGGACCCAATAATAGCGTTATACCTGACAGAAGCAAAATGACTTGCCCATCGCTTCAACCGCCTCTCGGTCACTAGAGTACCTTGGGCGCAAAACATGCAGGCCGATGCGTTGGCCAGATCGGCCTCCACCTATAGCCTGGCGGCAACCCCAGTAACTGAATCTGTAACAGCACCGACAATACTGACTCATGTGGTCACCGAAACAAAGGTCTCGCCGGACTGGATGGAAGAGATCCTCCTCTTCAAGAAGGACAGGACGAAGCCCGACGACCCAAAGATTGCACGACGACTGAGGGGAACCCATGCCTGGTACTGTGTGTTCGGTGGAAAGTTGTACTGCAAGGCTTTCTCTCAACCCCTCTTGCATTGTCTCGCGCCATCAGAAGCTGAAATGGTCATCGCCAAACTCCACGAGAGGATTTGTGGGGAGCACATCGGGGGACGAACTTTAGCTTTCAAGACTCTCAGACAGGGGTACTACTGGTCGACCATGCGCTAGGATGCCATATTATACATGTAGTTGGTGCCAACAATATCAAAGGCACGCCCGACTAGAACACCAGCCAGTGGTTCCTCTTACCCGATGGAGGTGACCTGGCCCTTCGCCCAATGCGGACTTGATCTCCTTGGACCCTTTCCTCCAGCGTCGGGACAATGGTGCTTTCTTATAGTCGGGATCGACTACTTCACGAAGTGGGTTGAAGCCGAACCCTTAGCCTCTATCACCGAGAAACAAGTTCAAGGCTTCACGTGGAAGAACATTATTACCCGGTTCGGGATCCCAAGGGCTATCGTCACCGACAACGGAGCTCAATTCAATAATACTAAGTTCAAGGCCTATTGCCAATCGTACGGGATACAATTGAAGTTCAGCTCGGTCGCACACACCTAAACTAATGGCCAGATCGAAGTAATGAATCGGGCGATTCTGGAGGACCTTAAGAAGAGGGTCTCGGGCGCGCACGGAGCCTGGGTGGACGAGCTTCCTAGTGTCATATGGGCAATGTGAATGACTCCCAAAACCACCTCGACGGAGTCTCCGTTCAGCCTGGCATTCAGGACCGAAGCAGTCCTCCCACCTGAGATAGTGTTCTTGACCCTGCGCACCTCCAACTACAAATAAGAAGACTCCGAGGAGGGCCGATGAGCAAACCTAGATCTCCTTGAAGAAAGAAGAGCCAAGGCACACCTACATACCTTGGCATACAAAAAGGCTACGGCTCGGATGTACAACCGCAAAGTTTGTCCACGACCAATCAAGGCAGAGGTGAGCGACCCGACCCGAGCGAGAGGAAAACACGCGCCCAACTGGGAAGGCCCCTATCGGGTCTACGACATGGTCCGAGAAGGGACCTACCGACTCGAGACTATGGAAGGAAATCCTTTGCCAAGGACCTAGAATGCGACAAATTTAAAGAAGTTCTACCCGTAAAGGACGTAGGTCAAGGTTCTGAAAAGACATGTGTTATTAAGAAGCATGCACATCCGTAATCAAAAAAGACAAATCTGGATTCCAAAACAAGAGATCTTTTTTCATTGATGAAAAAGAAATACATGTTGTGGTTGGGCAATATAGTTTCAAAATTTGACCCGACCAAAGCAAAAGAAAAGATGAATACAGCCCTTAATTTGGAGGAGTCTTAGGCCCATCATCAAAGGGGATGCTCATCAGCATGTCGATATTCTGATCCTCCAGTTGATCGGCAAACGGGTTCAACTCCAGTTCTAGGTCTGGGTACTTCGCTCGAAAATGAGCATAAGCCACCCGATACCCGAACTCGTATGTCACCCGCCCTGACCTCACCAGGCCACGCTTAAACCCGATGGATGACTTGTACTCAGCAATCGCCCCCTTGATCTTCTCGGGTAGCGCCAATCGCTCCTCCTTCAAGACCTCTTCAGTGGCCCAAGCCGAAGACCTGGTGGACTCGACATCATGGGAGAGGGTAAACAACTCATCATCCAGCGTCCGGATGCGGGATCGGCTTTCCTCCAGCTCGGCCTTCAAGTGCTTCACCTCTTCATCCAGAGTCGAGGCACGTTGTTCGGCTATAGCCATGGCCTCCAGGCCAAATCCGCTCCTCAGCTCCAAGTTCTCCAAGTGAAGAGCAACATAGACGTCCGACTGACGCTCGATCAGCCACTCAGTGTCGAGGACCTAATCAATTAGCGCCATGGTGTAGTATTGGCCCTACACCAAAATCAACGTTAAGACCCACGCAAAGAAGGAAGAATCAAAGAAGGAAGGAGCGCCACCACTTACCTAGATCAACGACTTGGCCGCTCGATCCACCAGTGCCTCCGAGGAGGAGCAGTAAAGCTCCTTGGCCATGGCCGGGTGAAGCACCCCCCGGATGAACTCCTGGGCAGCCGACCCGTCAGCCCAAATCCATCTGTCGGCCATGAGAGTCACCCACCGAGAGGCATAGGGAGTCCTCGGCTCCCCTGCAGGAAGATCGGCCATGCTCAAGGCCTGGTACCGCTCACCTTTGGCCTAAGTATGGACATGGCACAAGTCCCACATCGACTTTAGACGCATCGGTGCCCTCTTTGAAGGGTCATCGCTGGATGATCCAGCCACCCGCTTTCCTTTCATGCTCCCCGAGCCCTCGCCTTGGGGAGTAGCCCCGGACGACCTCGGGACGACACTCTCACGAGCAGTCGAGCTCACGGACGTCTTCCAGACCATGGTCTTCTCCTTCTTCTGGGGGCGACTTGCCTCCAAGGACTTGGCCTCCTCGATGTGCCCTTCTGTGAGGCACCCCCAGCTCTGGAACCCTCGCCACCCCAAGACGGTGGCGCGGTGGCCTTGGCGTGAGGTGTCCTCTTCACAAACTGAAGATCCACCATCTTTGCAAGGAAAAGTCCGGTCAGTCAGCTAGCTCGAGACGAGCGGACGATCCATAATATACGAATGACCATACCCCTAGTGGCTGGGCTCAGTTCCGCTTTGACCAGCCACTCCTCAGTCATCTCCCTGATTGCCCGAGAAGAGGACAAGATGCCTCTCAACTGATTCGCGTCTGCTGTTTCTCCGACAGAAAGCAACGGGGGGGGGGGGGGGGGGGGGGGGGGGGGGGTGTTGGTTGTTGTCGATGGTTCGGGAAGTCCTTCCAGTACTAAAACCCCACCCCCGACACTACAGCTAACGAAAAAGAAGCGGCTCTTCCAACCTTTGTTGTTGGAAGGAGCGCCGCTGATCTTAAAAATGCTACGGGTGGTTAGGTAATACCCCCCTCGCCCCTTACATAAACGGAAGCAGGCCAGGAAGAGGGTCCTAGTCGGTTCGATCCCGGCCCCCCGACACTCCCAAATAAAAGCCATCAAATAGCGCCAAGAGTTTAGCGCCATCTGGGACGGCGATATGCCCCACTTACGGAGGCACTCTCCGATAAAGGGATGCAGCAAGTGTTAAATCTCGGATTCTGATGATGAAGTCAATTGTCATTTGTTATCTAATCTATATGTTGAGAATTAACTACGATGAAAGTAAGATATGCAGCAGGAGTTGCGCCGGAGTCAAGACAATGATCACGTTGGGAGTTCGAGAGTTCGACGGAAATTCGGACAATCGTCGGAGGTTCTGCGGGAACAAATCCGAGAAGTCCATGAGCTTGCCAAAGAAGCTCATTGGAACTCGCCAAGTGGATCATCGCAAGTACAGGAGTTTGCCAGAAGTCCACAAGAGCATCACCAAGGGTTCATCGGATGATCGACGGAAGTTCGCCGGAAGCTCACCGGAAGAAGCGATTGATGCACCGGAGCAAGTTACAGTAAATGTCTTAGGAAATATCGTAGTTAGCACAATGATTAAGTTGGAAATGGGAGGTGATCCCATTAACTTAATCTTGGGGCAATTGGGCCCCTGAAAAACCCAAATTGGGCCGAATGGATCAACCCATTCGGACCCTGATTTATGTCAGCCGGTTGAACCGCCCAAGCCAGGAGGTGGCACCGCCTGGGCTAAGTCTCTGAGCGAGACTGGGCGGTGCAACCGCCACAGCCAGGAGGTGGCACCGCCTGGGCTCAGTCTCCGAGCGAGACTGGGCGGTGCAACCTCCCCTGACAGGAAGTGGCACCGCCTGAGCTCGGTCTTCGAGCTCTGGCAGGAGGTGCAACCGCCTCAGTCAGGCAGTGGCACCGCCTGAGATCGGTCTTCGAGCTCTGGCAGGAGGTGCAATCGCCCCTGACAGGAGGTGGCATCGCCCAGAGGCTCAGTCTTCGAGCTCTGCCAAGCAGTGCAACCGCCTCAGTCAGGAGGTGCAACCGCCAGATCCCGAAATTCCGGGAATTGACAGTTTTGAGCTCCAAATTCAAACTGGGTTGGGGCCTATAAATACCCCACCCTTTCAGCACTAAAAGGGCACTCAACATACACCGAAATCCTGATCTTGTTCTGTGATTTTTAAAGCTCAAAATTGTTGTAAAGGCCAAAAGTTCTTCTCCCTCTTTTCTTCCAAGTTCTGAGCTTTAAAGAGAGGAGAGAAAATTCTATAAGGGTTGTCTCCTAAGCCCGTCAAAAGGAGTGAAACTGTAAAAGGGTGGTTGGCCTTCGCCTATTGAAGGAAGGCCTCTAGTTGACGTCGGTGACCTCGTCGGTGGAGGAAGCCAAAAGTGGAGTAGGTCAAGATTGACCGAACCACTCTAAATCTCGGTTTGCATTTACTTTGAGCATATTATCTTTACTGCAAACCTCCTCAAAAGCTTACTGCTTTCTGCGCATATACGATCAGGTTTCAAGCTTTGCACTTTCCGAATCGGCGTTTAGACGTAAATCAGTTTTATCGTATGATCATCATATTTCGGTTTGCGTTTACGTTTTGATTTCTATCATAACTGCAAACTGCCTTTATATCCTTGCTTAATCTACATCTCGCTTAATCAAGTGATTTACGAATCAGCATTTAGACGTAAATCAGTTTTTTCATACGAATATCATATTTCAATTTGTGCATACTATCTGATTAGAATCATAACTGCAAACTGCATTTATATCTTTGTTGCATCTCGCTTAAACAAAAGTTAAAGTGATTTACGAATCGGCTTTCTTACCAAAATCACTTTTAACGAACGAACGCATATTTTATTTTAATCGTAAAAGGTTTTCCGCTGCACTAATTCACCCCCCCTCTTAGTGCTCTTGATCCTAACAATTGGTATCAGAGCGGGGTTAACTCTCAAACGGATTAAAACCCAAGAGAGATAGCATACGCCGAAAACCAAGAGGGCCATTCTATTACACGTCCACCCATGTTCAATGGGACGGACTACACCTATTGGAAAACCCGAATTAGGATCTTTCTTATTTCTATGGATTTTGAACTATGGAATCTTGTCGAAAATGGATTTTCGAAGTCTTCTCTTCCAATGATCGATTGGAATGAATTGGAGAAGAAGGCTTTCACTCTTAATGCAAAGGCTATGAATGCCTTATTTTGTGCGCTTGATAAAAACGAGTTCAACCGTGTTTCGATTTGTGAAACCGCATTTGATATTTGGCACACAATCGAAGTGACTCACGAAGGCACAAGTAGAGTGAAAGAGTCAAAAATCAATCTTTTGTTACATTCTTTCAAACTTTTCTGGATGAAACCGAGTGAGACTATTGGCGACATATTTACCCGTTTCACGGATGTCATCAACGGTCTAAAAGGACTCGGAAAAAGTTTTTCGGATTTTTAGCTCGTAAATAAGATTATAAGATCCCTTCCTAAGAGTTGGGATCCTAAAGTCACTGCTATTCAAGAGGCGAAAGATCTAATCAACTTCCCTCTTGAAGAACTAATTGGGTCATTAATGACCTACGAGATGACTTGCAAAGCTCATGAAGAGCAAGAAGACATCCTTCCAAAGAACAGGAAGGATATGACACTTAGAACTTCAGAAGACCACTTGAGAGAAAACTCAAGTGATGAGGACTGTGACGATGACTTGGCACTTCTAACAAGAAAATTTAAAAAATTTATTAAAAAAAACAAGTTTAAGAATGACACAAAAAATAAACTTGAACCCAAGAAGGACCAAGTTATTTGCTATGAGTGCAAAAAGCTGGGACACTACAAGAGTGATTGTCCCCAAGTCAAAAAGAGAACATCAAAGAAGAAGGCGCTCAAAGCAACATGGGATGACTCGAGCGCGTCCGAAGAAGAGGAGTCCAACACCGAGCAAGTTGCTCATTACGCCTTAATGACCCTCGGAGAGGAGGTAACGAATTTAATAGATGCAGATTTATCATTTGATGAATTATTAAATGCCTTCCATGACTTATTTGATGAATGCAAGATTATTAGTAGAAAATACAAATTTCTAAAAAATGAGCATGATAGTCTTACTTGTAATTTCGATAAGTTAAAAGTTGAATATCATGATAGTTTAGGTTCATGCATAAAATGTCATGATCTAGAAACTCTCCAAAAGGAAAACTTGCTACTTAAGGACACCTTGAAGAAATTCGAGGTTGGTAGCAAGTCCTTGAACATGATCCTTGCAAACAAGGGTCACGTTCCCAAAGAAGTGGAATCGGATTTGTGAGAAGTCCTCACCAAAATCCAACCACCTTCATAAAAGGCCCCATCTTATATATTCGACACCAAAGCAAATGTAACTTTTGTTGCAAACTTGGACACAAAACGCATTATTGTCCATTCAAGAAAATTAGTCCGAACAAATTAATTTGGGTTCCTAAAGGAACCATGATAAATTCTATGCAATATAATAAACAATGTAGATCTATTTTTGAGGCACCCAAAAGCAAATGGGTACCTAAAGTTCATTCTTTCTTGTAAAGACATAAAACATCTTAAGTTGGGAGCAAGAAATAATATCCTGCTCTTTGGATTCTCGATATTCATGACCCGAGATCCAAAAAGAACTTGCGATGCTCTCTAGCCTAAATAACAGAAGAGGATTAGAAAATTAAAATTACAAATACGATATAGATACAATCTTATTTGATCTCTCAGAATTGGAAACCCATGATTCTCACTTCACATATCCTCTAGATTTTCGAGCTCATTGATTTCATCCGTTCGTTACTTTCGAATCCAACTATATCATGAACTTACTAAGATTGTCATGAACTTGCAAGACCTGAACAATCTGTCACAAACATGTGCACGACATTTAGAGTATGCACGTCACAAGATCTATCTTGATCATGCAAAATTTCTTATCTTACAATGAAAAATTCTTACGTAATTACGGAAGTAAAGTTGATTGCTCTGAATGAAAATTCTTCTAAAGTCAAAAACATTCAAATCATATCACACTACAGTCAGAAGCACTGCCCCAGCTGGAGGTAGCACCTCCGGCTGTCACGTGTTGCAAGCGGTTGCACCGCCCCAGCCAGCGGTACAACCGCCCACAATTCTGCCTCTTTTTAACCCGAGCTAGGGTCGGCGGTGGAACTGACCCCAACTCACTCCCTTCCCCTCTTTACTCTTCCAAAGCTTCGCCACCTCCATTTCACCCCTCATAGCATCCCAAATACTCCTCATTTTGAAGCAAAAGATCAACAATCTCTCCTTCTATTGAAGATCTCACTAAGGTATTCTCTAAGAACCCTTAAATTCTGTTTTTGATTCATTTACTCTTGCTCATTACTATCCTCTTAAATAGCAGTAGTTATGGGGTCTAGAAGATCCTCAAGGGACAAAGAGAAGAGGAGATTAGTGAAAGATTTTGATCTTACCCTTTTCGATTCAAAATATCATGCTGAAAAGTTTTCCTCTTTCGAACTTAGGAGTGTCAATAAGGGAAAACATATAGATTTAAATGAACTAAGAGACTTAGAGACAATCCAATGGATTGCAAACTTAGATCTACTTCCTATTTTACAAATTAGTGAACCCATCTATCCAAGACTTGTTAGATTGTTTTACAACAATATACAAGTAGATGAAGAAGAAAGAATGTCTACCTATCTCTTAGGACAACACATCTCCATTACGGATAAATTCATTTGTGATATGATAGACATTCCCATAAAAAATAGAGGACTCTACTTTAGAGGATCATGGGATGATGAAACTGTTGGGACAACATATGTTGAAGCTTTAGGAACAATTTTCGCCAATCCCAACTTAGCATTTATTCCTAAAAGCTGTGAACATCTACTGCCACTAAACACTAAGGTACTTCATTATATCCTAACTAGCATCATTCTCCCTAAACAATACCATCATGATGAAGTAAGCCAATTAGAATTAGGAACTATGTATTGGATAATGAAAGGACATGACATCTGTCTTGGTTATCTTATCCAGCAAAACATGTTAGAACTATCTAAGAAAGACATGATGCTTCCATATGGTGGTATAATCACTAGAATACTGAAAGCCTACGATATTCCAATACCACCGGAAGAAGAAGTAATAAAAGTAGATAGGTTTAGCATAATAAATAAAAATCTACTTCACCGATTAAGATGTGTTTATAGAAACGGTAACTGGGTTAGAATGCCTAGAAGAACCGATCCCCCTCAACCTGAACCAGAACCGGAAACACCAGTCTTTAGGGGTACTCAATCTCCTCCGATCTGTCCCTTTGAGGAAACACATTCATTTAAGCAAGCTCCTGCATCATCTGTCGAAGATATTGGGATTCGGATGGACCGATTTGAACAAAGACAAGAACGACTTGAACATCGACAAGATCAAATCATATCTGAGCTGCAGCAAATTCATCAACAATTTGACTCTTTATTTAGGCATTTTAATTTTCCACATCCTGAATGAGCTTATATGTGTATTGTAAACTCTTTATGTTACTCACTATGATCACAATGCCCTGTGCCTTGATCTTTGATATGGTTACCTGATGTATTTATTTGTGAGCAGAGTTACAAACATCACTCATTGTTTAATCTCGTTACTCACTGTCGGATTTTACATCGAAACTAAATGTTTTTATAACCACCTTGAAAACCTTGTGTCTTGGTTTCCATGATAAATATGATTTGAGAAAATGATATACCAATGCAGTTGATGCGTCATGTTATTATATTGCCATAATATTAAACATCAACTAGCTGATATTTTTACAAAACCTCTAAGTGAAGAACAATTTGATTTCATAAGAAGAGAATTAGGAATGTTGATGTGTCCGAATACATAAACTAGTTAAAATTATTTTTCGGACTTTATTGAATGATCATGCCTAAATAACATGTTGGAAATTATGTGTTGAATACAAAAATTTCCATAACAATAAGCATGTTTTGTCTTCATGATTGTATTTGAAAATCTATAGCATAGTCTTGTCCGAATGCATGAAAGTGTTAATTTCATTTTCGGATTCACTTAACAATTGGTATCCTAAAAATCGGATTTTCTCATACACTTATGAAAAATATTTTTCTGAAATGGATTTGATGAAATAATTCCTGCTTATGAATTCCATCTTGAAATATGGATGATAGTGTTTTTACTTGCAAAGATTTGTTTCACATACATATCTTGATACTTGTAAAAATGAAGCATGATTCAATCGATTTTAACTTCATGATTTAATCTCTCATCGATTTTAACTTCAAGTAAACTCACAAATAGCTGGTATCACAAATGGCCTTCCTCCTTCATGCAAAAAGATTATAACAAATAAAAAGGAAGAAGTATTCAAAGCGATCTACATATCATGCTTTCCTTTATATGCTTGTATAATTGATTTCCTATCACTCACTATTGGAAAATAACATGAACCTAGTAAAGGCATGAACAATTATCACACTTATGCTCAAAATTTGCTTATATTGTTCTCTCGGTATCACAACTACCATGCTTTTTGTTGATGACAAAGGGGGAGAAATATATGAGTATTAATGCCATGCTTGCATCACCAAGAGATATATGAATAGATGCTATGATTGCTATAATTTGCATTATGCCTTATTTGTATCGTGTCAAGATATCAAAAACTTGCATCGTAATTTTACATATTGATATCTTACCATGTGATGAAATGCAATACTTGCTAAAACATTCGAAATGTGTGCATCATGTAATGATATCAAAATCTTACTTCGCAGTTTTACATGTTGATATCTTACAATATGATGAATTGCTACTATTACCATCATTCAAACTTGTAATGTAAAATTTGAAAATGAATGTCAAGCCTTGACATCATCTTCAGAGAGATACATCATGATGGGAGTATTGATAAGTTTAAATGATTTTAACTTATCAATATGTATCTTGAATTCAAAGGTTTTGAATTCAAGAATGACTTATCTCAAGTATGGCATATAGATAGGGGGAGTTAAGGTTAACTCCATTATCAATTGATTGTCATCATCAAAAAGGGGGAGATTGTTGAATCTCAGATTTTGATGATGAAGTCAATTGTCATTTATTATCTAATCTATATGTTGAGATAAGTGTGCAGAATTAACTACGATGAAAGTAAGATATGCAGTAGGAGTTACGCCGGAGTCAAGACAATGATCACGTTGGGAGTTCGAGAGTTCGACGGAAGTTCGGACAGTCGTCGGAGGTTCTGCAGGAACAAATCCGAGAAGTCCATGAGCTTGCCAAAGAAGCTCGTCGGAACTCGCCAAGTGGATCGTCGCAAGTCCAGGAGTTTGCCGGAAGTCCGCAGGAGCATCACCGAGGGTTCATCGGATGATCGACGGAAGTTCGTCGGAAGCTCACCGGAAGAAGCGATTGACACACCAAAGCAAGTTGCAGTAAATGTCTTTGGAAATATCGTAGTTAGCACAATGATTAAGTTAGAAATGGGAGGTGATCCTATTAACTTAATCTTGGGGCAATTGGGCCCCTGAAAAACCCAAATTGGGCCGAATGGATCAACTCATTCGGACCCTGATTTCTGCCAGGCGGTTGAACCGCCCAAGCTAGGAGGTGGCACCACCTGGGCTAAGTCTCCGAGCGAGACTAGGCGGTGCAACCGCCCAAGCCAGGAGGTGGCACCGCCTGGGCTCAGTCTCCGAGTGAGACTGGGTGGTGCAACCTCCCCTGATAGGAGGTGGCACCGCCTGAGCTCGGTCTTCGAGCTCTGGCAGGAGGTGCAACCGCCCCTGACAGGAGGTGGCACCGCCCAGAGGCTCAGTCTTCGAGCTCTGCCAAGCAGTGCAACCGCCTCAATCAGGAGGTGCAACCGCCAGATCCCGGAATTCTGGGAATTGACAGTTTTGAGCTCCAAATTCAAACTGGGTTGGGGCCTATAAATACCCCACCCTTTCAGCACTGAAAGGGCACTCAACATACACCGAAATCCTGATCTTGTTCTGTGATTTTTAGAGCTCAAAATTGTTGTAAAGGCCAAAAGTTCTTCTCCCTCTTTTCTTCCAAGTTCTGAGCTTTAAAGAGAGGAGAGAAAATTCTGTAAGGGTTGTCTCCTAAGCCCGTCAAAAGGAGTGAAACTGTAAAAGGGTGGTCGGCCTTCGCCTATTGAAGGAAGGCCTCTAGTTGTGTCGGTGACCTCGTCGGTGGAGGAAGCCAAAAGTGGAGTAGGTCAAGATTGACCGAACCACTCTAAATCTCGGTTTGCATTTACTTTGAGCATATTATCTTTACTGTAAACCTCCTCAAAAGCTTACTGCTTTCTGCGCATATACGATCGGGTTTCAAGCTTTGCACTTTCCGAATCGGCGTTTAGACGTAAATCAGTTTTATCGTACGATCATCATATTTCGGTTTACGTTTATGTTTTGATTTCTATCATAACTGCAAACTGCCTTTATATCCTTGCTTAAACTGCATTTCGCTTAATCAAGTGATTTACGAATCAGCATTTAGACGTAAATCAGTTTTTTCGTACGAATATCATATTTCAGTTTGCGCCTACTATCTGATTAGAATCATAACTGCAAATTGCATTTATATCTTTGCTGCATCTCGCTTAAACAAAAGTTAAAGTGATTTACGAATCGGCTTTCTTACCAAAATCACTTTTAATGATCGAACGCAGTTTTTATTTTAATCGTAAAAGGTTTTCCGCTGCACTAATTCACCCCCCCCTCGTAGTGCTCTTGATCCTAACAGCAAGAACCGCAGTCCCACCTCGAGTTCCCCCATGGCCAGCCTAAACCTGTCGAGAAATTAGTCGTACAATCGCTGACCATGCTGAGGGGCGTGAACGCCATAGTACTTCGGGATGCGATAGCGATCCCGAAGTACCCTAAAAAAGTCCTCAGTTACTATCGAGTCCACATCATGCCACAACTTGAGAGTTTCAAGCGCAACAAGGCTCCCTACGGCCTCCGAAGGTGCGCCACCCAAGGACACACTAATGACTTCAGCTTGCAGGCCCCCAGAAGAAGAAGACGAAGATGAGGAAGATGAGGAAGAAGACAAGGGATAAGAAGACGAAGATGAAGGCGGAGACATCCGACCTCAAGGTTAGAAGGAAGAAGTCGGGGCGTAGGACGAATGACTAAGCAAAAGTAATGGCAACAGCTCTAGGAGAAGCTTATAAAGCACAGGCTACTCTACCGCGAGACAATGATTGGGGTTCCCGAGGAGAGAGATGGTCGCAGCATTTAAAACCGTCATAACTCCTCGGATTCTCCAGATTCGCCGGTCTCGAAGATCCCGCTAGAGGCGCCTCATCACCCGAAATCTCCCACCAGAAGCCATTCGTAATAAGAAGTTTTCTGCTAGAAGCCATTCGTAACAAGAAGTTTCTCGCCAGGCCCCGCACCGCTCCACCTGGCACGCCACGTCAGTGGCACCTAGGCAAAACCCGATGCATCACCCAACGATGCCCCCTAGTCTTCATCCTAGTCGCGCTAGATTGGTTCCCGACTTGCGACTAGCTAGTCCTCATCCTAGTCACGCCAGACCGGTTCCCGACTTGTGACTAGCCAGTCCTCATCCTAGACATGCCAGATCAGCTCCCGGCTTGTGACTAGCTAGTCCTCATCCTAGTCGCACCATATCGATTCCCGACTTGTGACTAGCCAGTCTTCATCCTAGTTGCGCTAGATCGGCTCCCGACTTGCAACTACCCAGTCCTCATCCTAGTCATGCCAGGATCGGGTCCCGACTTGTGACTAACCAGTCCTTATCCGAGTCGCACCAGATCAGTCCTTCAACTTGCGACTCGCCATCTTTTCCTGAGTCACGCTAGATCGATCCTCTGACTTATGACTCACCAGTCTTTTCCCGAGTCACACCAGATCGATTCCCGACTTGCGACTCGTTTGCCCTACCTGAGCCCGAGTGCAGACTCTCGGCCCACAAGCCCAATCTTCATTCTAGTCGCGACAGATCGGTTCTTGACTTACGACTACCTAGTCTTCATCCTAGTCACGTCAGATCGGTTCCTGACTTACGACTAGCCAATCCTCATCCTAGTCGCGCCAAATCGGTTCCTGACTTGCGATTAGCCAGTCCTCATCCTAGTCGTGCTAGATCGACTCCCGACTTACTACTAACCAGTCCTTATCCAAGTCACGCCAGATCGGTCCTCCGACTTGCGACTCGCTAGTCCTTTCCCAAGTCACGCTAGATCGATCCTCCAACTTGCGACTCGCTAGTCTTCATCCTAGTCATGCCAAATCGGTTCCTGACTTGCAACTAGCCAGTCCCTATCCGAGTCATGCTAAATCGATCCTTCGACTTGCGACTCGCCAGCCACAAGCCTGAACCCGAGATCAGTTACTCGGCCAACAAGTCATCTCCGCCCAGCTCAACACAGCTCGGTCTCCTGACCAACGACTCGCCAACATCATCCTGCATGGGCCCAACCACCCGACCGACGGCACAAATCCTTCCTAGAGCACAGAGCATCGCCCCCGAACTGCCTCACGACGAGCCAATCCAGCTTCCCCTTGCAAGTAATCAACACAATCGTGACATTCCGACCCTGGCGCGCCCCTCACCCTCTCGAGGGCCCCACGGCATGCCTCGATGGGGGGTGAGAAGTGATAAGGTATATTTTAGGTCCTGGCCACGTCACGACCGACGTCATGCCATGCTACAACCAAATAAACAAGAGGAGCACCCCCACGCTGTCACGGACTTAGTTGGTTTTGCCTAAGTCGTGCGGCACCCTTGCGTATCCGTCCGCAAAGGTCAGCCTCCCCGAAGCCTCCCATTGTCCCTTAGGACCAACAAAAGAGAGAACGGGTTAGAGAGAACGCCTCAATCGGGATCCACAAGCAAACATCTCTGAAAAACACTTCATAGACAATGCAAATTACAAACAGACTTTACAAGCTCTGAACAGTTGCACAATAAAGGGTAAAATGGTCCATTATAGATCAAAAATCTCTCGCACGTGTCCACATGACACAACTTTTATTTACAAGCCTAAAGAGGCCACCAACCCAACTAAAATGGGACTATTAAGCCTTCGGCCGCCCCTCTACATGTTGTACAAGGCATGAACATGCCAAAAGACACGGACATACATAAGCATTACATCAAACATCTTGTTTAGAAGTTTGTCCGTGACATTCTCCCCCACTTATTCCTTCGACGTCCTCGTTGAAGCCTTTGTTGACACTACAACTCCTCGTCTTTGCTGAGTCTTCAATCTTCTGCTCTAGCTACAATGCGCCTCTTGACTCCCAATTGCTCTCCGCTGCTGTTTTTTGAGTAGTCGAACCTTTGATCCGCCATGCTGCTTCAACTCACCAATGACTCTGACTCTGGTGTGGGGTTGGCTGAGTTGTGTTGATCCTTGTTGATTCCTGCGGATCCCCCAGATGAAGGAAATGACCATCCTTACTGTGCTAGTTTCTCAAATTCCTCATGCTGCTTAAACTGGGTGGATGCTTATTGGAGCTTTAACGAGCATCGTCTCGCAAACTTCTGAAGTTTTGGGTCCTTCCTCCATAACATTTGCTCATTGACTCTTCTTTCACTTAGTTGTCACATCCAAGTAGGTTCGCATCACTTCCGCTTTCGATTGGCATTTCGTTGGGAAATGAAGCGGACAATCTACTCTCAGTACCACTGATCACCATTGGTGAGGATTTGACAACTATTATCTTCCATTATCTTCGAAGGGTCTTTGAACTTATGCAGAGCTCCTCTGCTGGATAGATAAGAGAATTGGGGTACTCGGTTTCGCCCATTCTCTTAAGAGTTGAGAAGGCAAAGGTTACTTGACTTCGCCCACCTCCTCGAGGTTGTACTCCATGCATCGAGCTGGTTACTGGCCTTCGCCTGCTCTTTGCTCACACTTCTGAAGCACTTGAAGTGTTTGCACTCCTTGCGTTGAGTTAGTTACTGTGATTCACCTTCTCAATGCCATCGAACTTCTGGAATACAGGAAGTTTTCACCCCAACTTGGAGTAATTCTCTGATAGGTTTGGTCGTCTTTGGGATTGTACCGTCTTCTCCATCAACCCTGTCGCCTACTCCACTGAGTAGCAAAGGTACAACACCGCGTACTGCCTGCTTTCGTTCCTTGGTTATGCACTCTTGCATGACCCGAAGTCCTTCACTTTCGGCTATCTTGATGAGAAGCTCATTGACACCGGTCTTACGAAGTTCTTCGGCCTCTACCCTTCAGCCTTGTCTCGGTACTTGGATATTGCCTCTGCATGCTCCACCTCCTCGGCCCCTTTCACGACCAAGCGCTCTCCCTTCATGAGAGCAAGGGATCAATGACTTTCACGGAAGTCCCACCTCTGCGGTACCATGGCACTGCCATGCCCATGGCCCTACTATCCGTCGCCTCGCATCTGCATCCCTTTTCTTCACGATTAGTAGATATGTCTCTGTGGCACTCCTCTGAGTCCACCTCCATTCTAACTGATGCTTGATTTTGGGTAGCTAAGTCCCTCTGGACTTGTCGTCGCTTCCTCGCCCCTTTCGACCCCCTACTTCAATACCTTTGTGTTCTTCAAGCAGCTCCCCCTGGTCGATGGAAAGACAGACTGCAACTCCCATGCATGGCCTCTGCCATCGCATTATAAGATTTGCACCGATTCTGTTCTCCCTAGCTTCCTTGGTAGCAACGTTCGCTTACTCGATGATAGAACCCTTACAGATTCTAAACTTGGGGTTGATCTCTTTAGGGGATCGGCCTCCTTGGAACTCTATAGGGGTTCCTCCCTCCAAGTTGCTGCTCAAAGGCTGCATAAAAGATTCATCTATTGCTTCAGAAAAGAGGAGGAATACATGGCTATTTATAGGGCTTCTAAACCCTAACTCCTAATAGGACTCCTACTTAAGACTCTTACTTCTAACCAACTCCTAATAGGACTCCTACTCAAGACTCCTATTCCCTTACAACTCCTAATTCTTCTCTAAGAAAAAACCTCCTACATGAATGTCCCTCTCAATTAGGACTCTCCTAGCTAGAGTCCTAATAGAATGTCCCTCTCAATTAGGACTCTCCTAGCTAAAGTCCTAACATTTTTACATGAATGTCCCTCTCAATTAGGACTCTCCAAGCTAGAGTCCTAACAGACCCGCCCTCTTCAAATCAGCCTTGTCCTCGAGGCTGATGATTCATGAATTCTGGGAATTTGATCTTCAAGTCGTCATAGTTCTCCCAAGTGGCATCTTCTTTTGGTAGGTTCGCCCACTGTATTAGCACTTCATTAGTGGGTCGTCGTCGTCGAGTCACGATCCGTCGATCAATAATGGCACTTGGCTGGGTCTGGAGTTCTCTTTGGGTAGTCATATTTGGTGGGTGGCTTTGGGCTGTCTCCAAGCACCTATTTAAAACTTCCGGTTGGCTGTTGGTTTGTGGGTGATATGTCATACTCCTTTTCAATTTAGTACCCTGCATATAGAATAACTTTGTCCAAAATCTGCTATTGAAGATGCAAGTAGAATTTGTCACAAGCACAATGCGTCCCTTATAGTGCAATTCTTTTGAGTCCCAATTGTAATGAGCCATGGGGCTTGGTGCTTCCTCCAATTTTTTTATAATCTTACTATTATCTGAATCTTCTTGCCATTCCATCTTAATATCCTCAAGGAAGTCGCTGGTCGGAAGTGAAACGGTCGAAACTTCAACTTGCTCGGGTAGCTGCGAAAGCGCATCTGCAAGAACATTCTCTTTCCCCTTTTTGTAAGTTATTTCAAAATCAAATCCAAGAAGTTTTGTTACCCATTTTTGCTGCTCGGGGGAAGATATCTTCTGTTCCAAGAGATATTTTAGGCTTTTATGGTCGGTCTTGATTTGAAAGTATCGCCTGATCAAGTACAATCTCCACCTCGTTGCTGCGCGCACAATGGCGAGCATCTCCTTATCATATGTTGACATATTTTGATCGGAGGGAGATAATGCCTTGCTAGTGTATGCGAGTGGTCGACCATCTTGCATGAGAATGGCTCCAATTCTGACTCCAGATGTGTCGGCCTCAATAATGAAGGGTCGGTTGAAATCTGGTAGTGTTAGCACCGGCGTCGTCGTCATGGCTACCTTAAGTTTGTCGAAGGCAGCGGAGGCTCTGTCCAACCATTGGAAGACATTTTTTTCTAGTAAGGAAGTAAGTGGTGCACTGATCTTTCCATAGTTTTTCACGAACTTGCGGTAGTAGCCTGTTAAACCCAGAAAGCCATGTAGCAATTTTATGTTTCTCGAGGTCGGCCAGTTTTGCATTGCTCCAATTTTGAAGGGGTCCACTGCCACACCTTCCTCTGATATGATATGCCCAAGATATTCCACCTTTTGTTGAAGAAAGCAAAAATTTGTGGTTGTTGTGTGTTCAAAAGGTGGTTTTCCGTATGTCTTCTTCGCATGCTCGTATTTGATGATACCCGGATCAAAGGTCCAGCTTTGTAAAGATTTGTGCTCCCTTTCATCTAGCAATTCATCTACTATTGGAATAAAGTATTTGTCCTTGATGATTATGCCATTGAGAGCTCGGTAATCAACACATATTCGCCTTGTTCCGTCCTTCTTGCATACAAGTAGCACCGGCGAAGAGTAGAGGTTGCAACTTGGCCGAATAACTCCTGTTTCGAGCATCTCATTTATAATCCTTTCTATTTCATCCTTCTGGAGATGTGGATACTGATATGGCTGAGCATTTGCTGAAGATTTTCCTAGAAGAATCATTATACAATGATCATGCCGACAGGTAAGAGGTAGGTTGCGCGGTTCGTCAAATATATTTGAAAATTCAGCAAGCAAAGGAAGTAGATTTGGATCTTCAAATTCTGTTAGCTCTCCCTTAGTTTGCTGCTCAAGTTGTACCAAAAAGCCGCTGCATGCTTTATGCAAAACATTCTCCATTTGTTGTGTGCAAATCGTTGTTATGTCGCCCCCACGTTTCCCGTGCAATGTCACCTGTTTCTCCTTACTGTAAAATTTCATAATTAGTTTCATAAAATTCCAGAAAATATCACCTAATGTCGTCAACCATTTAATTCTGAGCATGGCCTCATGATTGTTAAGAGGGAGAAGGAAGAAATCTGTAATTATCTCTTGGTCCTGCAGCAATAGTTTCTCCTGTAAGCGCCTATGATCACAATTCAAAATCCGTCCGTCGGCGACCTTAACATCAAACCTGCAGCGATTCTCGATAGGTAATGATATCCGAACAGCAAGCTTACTATTTAGGAAGTTAGTAGTACTGCCCGTGTCGATGAGAACAGTGATTGGTTGTTGTTTGAGAAGGCCTCCAATTTTCATCGTTTGCGGGTTTGAGTAGCTAGCTAGTGTATGTACCGTAACTTCGGTCGGTTGTGGCTCTTCTTCTGCATCTTCTTCTTCATATTCAAAGCTCTCTTTTGGATGTTCAATGACCTCTTCTTCTATCGGTTCAATCATAAGAAGTCCTCCTTTACTGCAGCGATGCTCACGGCTCCACGGCTCGTCACAATGCCAACATAACCCCTTCGCATATCGCTCCCGAAGCTCTTCTCCTGTTAACCTCTTTGGTGCAGGGACTTGGTCGACAGTAGGGGGGGCTGAGGGCTTCAATATTACTGGTTGAGGAGTGACCCTAGTCCTCCGAGCTTCATGGTTCAATTGCTCCTCTTGATGTCGTGCGAAAGAGATGGCTGCCATAAGCGTATACGGTTGTCGCGCTTTAACTTCTCCTCGGATCTCCGGCTTCAAGCCCTCAATGAAGGTCCTCAATAGTTATTTTTGAGACCAATCATGATTTTGATTAGATAACCTTTCAAACCTGGTTTGGTACTCCTGAATGGTGGAGGTTTGTCGGATCTTTGCTAGTTGTTCGTCAATATTCTCGTAATCGGTTGGTCTGAAGCGAATCAGCAGTTCTTCTTTGAATTGTCGCCATGAAAGGACTCCATAAGTATGTTCAAACCAGTCAAACCATTGAATAGCATCCCCTTCAAGATGTATAGCTGCAATTTTCACCATAGATACATCCGCGGTTTTGTGGTACCGAAAATATCGCTCCGCATGCGAAATCCAACCAATCGGGTCTCCTTCTTCCCATCTAGGGAAGTCCACTCTCATGCATGGATAGTTGGGGTTGGTCATAGAGCTTTCCCTCTCTTGGAAGTCATCTCTTCGGGCTTGGTGTGATTGGGCAAAGCTCTCTCTTTGATATGATTTCTTCGGGCTTAGTGGTCGGCCCAATCTGAGTTCGGTAAAGAGCGTCCGAATCTTATCCTCCATTCGCGCCTCCAAGGCTTCGAATTTAGCATTGATTGCCTCCTTAGATGCCATAGTATATGGCCCCAAATCAATGATGTTAAGATCTCTCTTTTGCTGTTGGGTTAAAGGCATGTATAGGTTGAGAGAAGTTGATGGTCGAAAGTGTTGGTGGATTGGTGGATGTAGGCTACGGTTTAGGCTTGTTTTGTGGCTGTTTTGGATGCAGTTTGAGGGTGTGGTTTGGTAGAGTTTTAGGGCTCTGGATGAAAGTTTTGGATCTGTGGTAGATGGTAGCAAAGGTATGACAGAAATCCGTGGAAGTTGCAGCAAGTATGTGCTGTCTTGTAAGAGTAGAATTGTCGTCGAAGAAACAACGGTTTCTCGACGTAATTTCCACCAAAAACTTAAGAGAATTGAGGAGGGAATTGATAGTAAAATCACAGTTTATATGACAGGAAGGATATCTAATTTAATCAAGAAAATTTCGGCAGTATAACAGCAAAGAAATTGGTGCAAGTTGTAATTGCAGAATTATCGTCGAAAAATTTCAGCGGGTTACGATGAAAATTTGCAGCAACATAAAATCGTTTTTAGAGATGAATTTCTTAATAGATCAATCTTAGATGGAAGCCAAGATGATATATGAAGTCTATAAGAAATTTCATTCAAAAAAGATTGCAAATAGATGGGTTAAGGCAACGATATGCAGTTGAAATTTTCTGCAGCATAGATTTTCAAGTGTAGCAGATTGGACATAAAAGATCAGTAGTTTATATTGAGAATTTTTCGATGAAACCAAAGGGAAATCTACTGTTAGGAAGTGTCAAAGATGTCATAAAAATTTTGTAGAAATTTGGATAGAAAAAGCAGAGTAGCAAGATCAAACAGATGGTGCTATGCGGCTTGAATTCTGCAATTCAAGTGTAGCAGATTGGACATAAAAGATCAGTAGTTTATATTGAGAATTTTTTGATGAAACCAAAGGGAAATCCACTGTTAAGAAGTGTCAAAGATGTCATAAAAATTTCGTAGAAATTTGGATAGAAAAAGCACAGTAGCAAGATCAAACAGATGGTGCTATGCGGCTGGAATTCTGCAATGTATCTTTCGTCGTAGAGATGAAAACTTTGTGACGAAAAGTTTATGCAGCAATATAGGAACGATTTTTTTTTTTTTTTTTTAGATTTTCGAATAAGGATAACTAAATTGCAGCAGCAGTAAGGTAGGAAACCAGAACCTGTTGCAATTCACGGGGAGATCAAAGGATGATCCGTGGTGGTGGAGATGATGGCGAAATTCGGTGACGATCTTTTAAGCAATTGTGGGAATTGCTTTGGATGGTTGTGGAGGGTTGATGGATGGCTGTGAAAGGGCAGCGAGACGCCAAGAACGTTGCTCTGATACCAGGTGATAGAACCCTTACAGATTCTAAACTTGGGGTTGATCTCTTTAGGGGATCGGCCTCCTTGGAACTCTATAGGGGTTCCTCCCTCCAAGTTGCTGCTCAAAGGCTGCATAAAAGATTCATCTATTGCTTCAGAAAAGAGGAGGAATACATGGCTATTTATAGGGCTTCTAAACCCTAACTCCTAATAGGACTCCTACTTAAGACTCTTACTTCTAACCAACTCCTAATAGGACTCCTACTCAAGACTCCTATTCCCTTACAACTCCTAATTCTTCTCTAAGAAAAAACCTCCTACATGAATGTCCCTCTCAATTAGGACTCTCCTAGCTAAAGTCCTAACATTTTTACATGAATGTCCCTCTCAATTAGGACTCTCCAAGCTAGAGTCCTAACACTCGACCTTGTCCTCTGACTTGTCGGGCTCCCTTAAGCGAATCCTGAGCTCTGGAGCAGTCCAACTCTCCAGCTGCTTCGATCATACCTCTGCATGATCAAGTCCCTCCCATGGGACTCACTGGTACTTGCATTCGAACTTTTCCCTTGGTGGAACCCAGCCCCCATATGCTGATGACCAAGGTTTTCATCCGATGCAAAATTCGATGCACGCACGGAAGACCCGCCTCTACAGTACCATGGCCTTCACTCCTTGAATCCATAGCCCTTCTTGCCGTCGTGTTGTTCACCGAAGTGGAGCTTCCAGTAGCTCCCGATCATACCTCCATATGATCTAGTCCCTCACGGGTCTAGGTTGTGTGTATCGCATTGCCACGAACTGTTCCACCACGATCCGCTGCACCATGTCGCCTCCTGGTGACATCTCCATTGCATTCTGATCCTTGTGGAATAAACTCGAATTGTGAACCCTCCATGTGTGGCCTCTGCCAATACATCGTAGGGTCTCTTCCACCTTCGATTTTGTTCACTCCTTTGGCAATCGACCTTCATCCACCCACTCTTGGGTCACACCTAGATGAAGCACCGCTCTAGGACAGTCTGTCGCCTAGTAGCTCCCGAAGTCCACCGACTTCACTGTAATTTGTACACCATTGTCTGGATCCTGGGCCTCTGCTCCTACCAGCACAATCTTCGTTGCGCACTGCTTCCTTCATAGCAACTCAAATGGCAACACTGTGGCATATTCTTCAAGAGTACCCGCCTCTATGTCCTCTTGCCCCGTGCTAAGGCCTTCTGAACTCAACTTCGCCTCCGCAAATTGAGTCGCCTTAGTTCCTCCATCAAATGCTCCTCCGAGATAAGGTGCATGTGCCCAGAAGCTCCCTTCGTCTTTGGCACCATGCAAGATGAGTCTGCTCCGTCAGAATGAAGGACCCATGGAACAACATGATTCTACTCTTGCCTCTGCAAGAGTTCATGTCCTTGACCTCTATCTAAGGAAAGCACTGTGCCTCTGCTCCATGTTCCAACTTCTATGCTGGCTCCCTTCATACGGCTTGGGTAGTTTGCCAAGTTACACTCAAGTTGCTCCACTCCTCGTTTTTGCATTGAGTTGATGGTGGCCCTCGTGCCCACCATTCCACGGGTCAGCCCTCCCTTGAGTCCGATCTCCACATCGACTCCAAGTGTGCCTTCATTTAAGTTGCTTTGGGTCGCTCCCCCACTTGATCTCGCGATGCATCCACCAATGCATTCTCTCGAGCGAGATCATGTAACGACTCCTTGCTGCTTGCTCAGTCCATTGAGCTTCGTGGAGTTGTTGTTTGTTGAGGTACTCCTCCTCAACTTGTGAGGTCCGTCCCACATGATCTCCCTCTGGAGAGCCGGGACTTATCCCTCCTGGATAACTGTCCCATTGGAGCAATATCTCTCTTCGTTTCGGAGACCACCATCCCCTTGGACTACTCCGATCTGCTGAACAAACTATGCATTGTTCTGCCTCCTGCAAACGCACTTGCTAGATTGCGACTCCACGTCAATACAGCCCCCGCTGCACCACTCAAGGCCTAGCAACATGCTGGACTCGTTGCACACTTCAGCCTCCCACGGACGTATCCTTCACATGCCGAAGAGAAAGTTTCAATACTCCATGGCGCCGAGTTTCGGTCGCCTTGGGATGGCCATGAACATTCCATCGTCTGCACACAAGCCCATCCATGAGTACCAAATTCTCCGAGTTAGCAATTCCCCTCACCTCTGTGAGCTTTGCATAACTCTTTTGGTCGTTGAGCAACTTATTCCACCTTGCATGGTCTCATCCTTTACCAAGCGCCTCGCTTGCCTTGAGCACCATCAAGTATTGTTGTCAACGTTGAGCCGTAGCTCAAACTCAACCATCCCAACCTTTGTGCTCTCCGCATTCTTCCAAGCTTGTCTGTTCTAGTGGTACCTTTTGCGCGAAGGGTTGGCCATGTTGAATCTCGGATTTTGATGATAAAATCAATTGATGGGTTAATTGATCTAATCCATATTATTGAGCTAAGTGTGCAGGATTAACTACGATAACCAGAAAACACAAAGCAAGAATACCGGAGTCAAGATCGATGGACGTTTAAGAGTCCGAAGAATCGTCGAAGATGCTGCCGGAACCAACCGAGAAGAAATCGGGAACCTATCGGAATTTTCGGAAGTTCGCCGAAGAGATCGTCGGAGGTTCACGGAGATCACCGAGAAGGCTCGGCTACTCGTTAAAGTCATCACAAGATCGGGAGCTTGATGGGAGTCCGTCGAAAGAAGTTCGTCGGAAAGCTCGCCGAAACAAGACTCGACGTTCGCGGTTGAAAGCTTGCTTAGGATGTGTTTTTGTTATGTAGTTCACTTGTAATTAGGATTAGGATTAAGAGATAATCCTATATCCTGGTTAGGGGCCAACTGGGCTCAAAGTCAGATATGGTTTGGGCTAAAATTAAGCCAAACCAGTGAAATCGGAGAGCCAGGCGGTGGCACCGCCCAGCACCCGAGAGCTGGGCGGTGACACCTCCTTGGCTGGGCGGTTGCACCGTCCAGCACCCGAGCGCTGGGCGGTGGCACCGCTTGGCTGGGCGGTGGCACCTCCAGCATTCGGGAACCTAAAGAGAATTCAAATTTTGGAGCCCAAATTTGAATCCTCTTGAGGCCTATAAATACCCCTCAAATCTCAACTGAGGTTACAACTTTTGAGAAGCATTTTGATTGAGAGAAAAGTCTTAGAAAGTCTTAGCAAGTCTTGTTTTCAATTTGCTAGAGAGTTCTCCTCCTTCTTTCTTATTGAAAATTTGTAAGAGGTTGAGCTGTTTGTAAAAGGTTGTAAGAGGGGTATTGACCCTTCCATTTCAAGAGATTTGCTAGTGGAAGGTGGGAGCCTCATCGAAGAGGGGCCTCGCAAGTGGATGTAGGTCATTTGACCGAACCACTCTAAAATCGACGTAATCTCTGGTTTGCATTTCATTATTGTTGTTTACATTACTGCAAACCTTCTTACATGCTTTAGTTCCTTATTACCTTTGCTGCGCAACTTCAAGAATACGCTTTCAAGTTAAGTCTTTCAAGTTTCGTTCTTATCATACGAAAGATTTTTCTAAAGCCGAAGTTTTAATCTGCTGCACTAATTCACCCCCCCCCCTCTTAGTGCCGCTCCGATCCTAACAAGTGGTATCAGAGCGAGGTTATCTCTCATATTTGGTTTAATACCCAAGAGAGATGGCTTACTCCGGCATGCAAGAGGGCCACTCTATTGCACGACCACCTTTGTTTAATGGGTCAGATTACACATATTGGAAGACTCGAATGAGAATCTTCCTCATTTCTATGGACTTTGAGCTTTGGTCTATTGTTGAAAACGGATTTCAAAAATCTTCTCTTCTGATGAGTGAATGGAATGAATCGGAGAAGAAGGTTTTTGCTTTAAATGCAAAGGCTATGAATGCCTTGTTTTGTGCACTAGACAAAAATGAATTTAATCGTGTTTCAATTTGTGATTCGGCCTTTGATATTTGGAGAACTCTTGAGGTCACTCATGAAGGCACTAGCCGAGTGAAAGAGTCCAAAATCAACATCCTTGTGCACTCTTACGAACTTTTCCGAATGAAACCAAGTGAGTCCATCGGAGACATGTACACCCGGTTTACGGATGTCATCAATGGACTCAAAGCTCTTGGTAAAGATTTTACTAACTTTGAACTAGTAACTAAAATCTTAAGATCTCTCCCTAAAAGTTGGGATCCAAAAGTTACGACCATTCAAGAGGCCAAAGACCTTAAAGCATTCCCTCTTGAAGAACTCATTGGGTCTCTAATGACCTACGAAATGACATGTCAAGCTCATGACGAGCTCGAGAACCCCCTTCCAAAGAACAGGAAGGATATGGCACTCAAATCACAAGAAGACCACTTGAAAGGAACATCAAGTGATGAGGACAGTGACAATGACATTGCACTTTTGACTCAAAAATTTAAGAAATACTTAAGAAAGAACAAATTTAAAAACAAATTTGAACAAAAGAAGGACCAAGTGATTTGCTATGAATGCAAAAAATCGGGACACTACAAGAACGATTGTCCTCAAGCCAAAAAGAGAACATCAAAGAAGAAGGCGCTCAAGGCAACGTGGGATGATTCAAGCGCGTCCGAAGAAGAGGAGTCCAACACCGAGCAAGTTGCTCATTACGCGCTAATGGCTTTAGGAGAAGAGGTATGTGATTTATTTAATGAAGATTTATCTTTTGAAGAACTCTCTATCGCTTTTCATGAATTATTTGATGAATGTAGAATTGTTAGCAAGAAGTTAAGTATCTTAAAGAAAGAGCATGCTTTGCTACAAGATAAGTTTGAGAATCTTCAAATTCCTCCATGCTCTAAGTGTGAGCATTTAGAAGCAATAAAAAATGAAAATTTGCTTCTTAAAGAAACCTTAAACAAGTTTAAGGTTGGTAGCAAAGGATTAGATATGATCCTTGCACACAAGGGTCACATCGCAAATAGAAATGGAATTGGATTTGTAAAAGGATTACATCAAAATCCTACCACTTTCATAAAAGGACCTACATTACATGTTTCCTCTGATATGAAATGCAACTTCTGTTGCAAATCCGGACATATTGCCTACAAATGTCCATTTAGGAAAATTAGTTCACGAAAATTAATATGGGTTCCTAAAGGAACTATAAAGGATTCAATAATAAATAACAAAATTAGTGGGTCAATTTTTTAGGCACCCAAAATCAAATGGGTACCTAAAAATCATCCTCTTTTGTAGACAAACCCACAAGCTAGGAGCAAGAGATGGTATCTCGATAGTGGATGCTCAAGACATATGACTGGAGATCCATCTCATTTCTCTATGCTCACTAGCTAAGAAGAAGGGTACGTCACCTTCGGAGACAACAACAAAGGCAAAATCATTGGCAAGGGAACTATTGGTAACAAATTTAGTTTTTCCATTGATGATGTTTTACTAGTTGATGGATTGAAACACAATCTCTTAAGTATTAGTCAACTATGCGATAAAGGTTATATCGTTAGATTTGAATCAAATATGTGCATTATTGAAAAACCAACTCATAACATGACTATGATTGCTTTAAAACAAAATAATGTCTATACCATCAATCTTGATGAACTAGGTAATGAAATGTGTTTCTCTGCCGTAAATAATGATGCTTGGCTTTGGCATAGGAGATTAGGTCACGCAAGCATGAAAACAATATCTAAAATCTCATCTCAAGAATTAGTACGAGGGATTCCGAATATGAAGTTTATTAAGGATAAGGTATGCGATGCATGTCAACTAGGCAAACAAATAAAAACAAGCTTCAAACCAAAAAATCAAATTAGCACCACTAGACCATTACAATTGATCCATTTGGACTTATTTGGACCAATTGATACAACAAGTCTAGGTGGAAGCAAATATGCTTTTGTGATTGTGGATGACTACTCTAGATACACTTGGACCTATTTCTTAGCTCACAAAAGTGATTGCTTTAAGTGTTTCTCTAAGTTTTGTAAACTCACTCAAAACGAAAAAGGCTTCATGATTTCATCAATTCGGAGTGATCACGGTGGTGAATTCCAAAATCGTGACTTTCAAAATTTTTGCGAAGCTAATGGGTACAATCATAACTTCTCAACTCCAAGAAATCCTCAACAAAATGGAGTAATTGAAAGGAAAAATAGAAACCTATAAGAAATGGCAAGAACTATGTTAAATGAACATAGTTTACCCAAATATTTTTGGGCCGAAGCCGTAAATACGGCTTGTTACATCATGAATAGGCTCCTAATAAGACCATCTCTATCAAAAACTCCCTATGAATTATGGAATAACAAAAAACCAAATATTTCTTATTTTAAAGTTTTTGGTTGTAAATGCTTCATTTTAAATGAAAAGGATGCCCTAGGTAAATTTGATGCTAAATCCGATGAAGGCATTTTTCTTGGTTACTCCTCCGTTTCTAAGGCCTTTCGTGTCTTTAACAAAAGGACCTTAGTAATAGAAGAGTCTATTCATGTAGTTTTTAATGAAATTTCTGATTTAAAGAAAAATGATTTTGATGATGATCTTGGTTTTGATAATTTGAATTTAAACGAACCCCCTCCTCAAAATAGCCATTTGAATGCATCTTCTTCCGAAATTTCTTTACCCAAAGAATGGAAGTATGTAGATGCTCATCCAAAGGAGCTAATTATAGGAGATACAACAAAAGGGGTTCAAACTCGTTCTTCTTTCAAGAATTTTTGTGCTAACGCCGCTTTCCTTTCTCAAATTGAACCTAAATGCATTGACGAAGCCTTAAAAGATGATTTTTGGGTCATTGCAATGCAAGAAGAATTGAACCAATTTGAGAGGAATGAGATATGGAAGCTTGTTCATAGACCAAGTGACCACTTAGTCATAGGTACTAAGTGGGTCTTTAGAAACAAGCAAGACGAAAATGGTATCGTGGTTAGAAACAAGGCTAGATTAGTGGCCAAAGGTTTCAACCAAGAAGAAGGTATCGATTACGAAGAAACCTTCGCTCCCGTGGCTCGATTAGAAGCCATAAGGATGCTCCTTGCCTATGCTAGTAGTAATAATTTTAAACTATTTCAAATGGATGTTAAAAGTGCTTTCTTGAATGGTTTTATTTCCGAAGAAGTATATGTCGAACAACCTCCCGGATTTGAAAATTCTCTTCTTCCTAATCATGTATTCAAATTGACTAAAGCTCTCTATGGCTTGAAACAAGCTCCTAGAGCTTGGTATGAAAGGCTTAGTTCCTTTCTTATTTTAAATAATTTTACCAAAGGCAAGGTTGATACTACATTATTTATTAAACATTTTGAAAATAATTTTCTTATTGTGCAAATTTATGTTGACGATATTATTTTTGGCTCTTCGGATGAATCACTATGTGAATCATTTGCCAAATGTATGAGTCATGAATTTGAAATGAGTTTAATGGGTGAATTAACCTTCTTTTTAGGATTACAAATCAAACAACTTAGTGATGGTATATTTCTTAACCAATCCAAATATACATTAGAATTATTAAAACGATTTAACATGGATAATTCAAAAGCAATAAACACCCCTATGAGTACTGCAACTAAGTTAGATATGAATGAAAATAGTGAAAATTTTGATCAAAAAACATATAGGAGAATGATAGGTAGTCTACTCTACCTCACCGCGACTAGACCAGATATTATGTTTAGTGTAGGACTTTGCGCTAGGTTTCAATCTAATCCTAAATTATCTCATCTAAAGAGTGTTAAAAGAATATTTAGGTATCTTAAAGGAACTCCAAATTTAGGATTGTGGTATCCAAAATCTGAAAAATTCGATCTAATAGCTTATGCAGATGCCGATTTTGGCGGATGCAGGATAGATAGAAAAAGTACATCCGGAACATGCCAATTTTTAGGACATGCACTTGTTTCTTGGACTTCCAAGAAACAAAATTCAGTTGCACTATCTACGGCGGAAGCCGAATACATTGCTGCAAGTGCATGTTGTGTACAAGTCATTTGGATGAAAAATACATTAGAAGACTATGGAATTCACTTTAAAAACATTCCCATAAAATGTGATAATACTAGTGCCATATGTCTTACTAAAAATCCAATTCAGCACTCTAGAACTAAGCACATCGACGTTAGGCATCATTTCATATGCGATCATGTCCTTAACAATGATGTTGTTCTAGAATTCATTGACACAAAGCATCAATTAGCAGATATATTTACAAAAGCTTTGAATGAAGACCAATTTGAATTCATTAGAAGGGAATTAGGTATGTTAAATTGTCCCTAAGAATAAACTTGTTTGAATGGATTTTCCGTAAAGTTTTTCATTCTCTCTCCGTTCCTCGGTGACTTGTTGAATTATCTTATCCTATCTTGAGTCAAACACCGCTTCCATCTGATCAAGATTAATGATTTTATGATATTTTGAATCTCGAAATTGATTTTGATGGCTTGATTATGAGTTTCAAGTTGACGAATTGAATTTGAATGGATTTGTATTCAAATTATGATCTTGACTTATTGGAGTTACTACTTAAAATTTTTTTCTTATCCCAATCTCTTCTTTGTACATCTATAATTTTTGTTATTTATATCGATATCATGAAATTCATGTTGAAAATCTTTATCTCCTATCGTAGTAAAAATTGTCCCATATCATTTGACTTATGATTTTCATCGAATTTTCGCATTTACTATTGCTTAATGAGAATAACGATAAGTTCTACGGTTAGAACTTATCGGTTTATGCTTGAATTCAATGGATGAAATTCAAGTGTTTTCATCTTCTCATAATATGGCATATAGATAGGGGGAGTTATGTTTAACTCCGTCATCAATTGATTGTCATCATCAAAAAGGGGGAGATTGTTGAATCTCGGATTTTGATGATAAAATCAATTGATGGGTTAATTGATCTAATCCATATTATTGAGCTAAGTGTGTAGGATTAACTACGATAACCAGAAAACACAAAGCAAGAATACCGGAGTCAAGATCGATGGACGTTTAAGAGTCCGAAGAATCGTCGGAGATGCTGCCGGAACCAACCGAGAAGAAATCGGGAACCTATCGGAATTTTCGAAAGTTCGCCGAAGAGATCGTCGGAGGTTCACGGAGATCACCGAGAAGGCTCGGCTACTCGTTAAAGTCATCACAAGATCGGGAGCTTGATGGGAGTCCGTCGGAAGAAGTTCGTCGGAAAGCTCACCGAAACAAGACTCGACGTTCGCGGTTGAAAGCTTGCTTAGGATGTGTTTTTGTTATGTAGTTCACTTGTAATTAAGATTAGGATTAAGAGATAATCCTATATCCTGGTTAGGGGCCAACTGGGCCCAAAGTCAGATATGGTTTGGGCTAAAATTAAGCCAAACCAGTGAAATCGGAGAGCCAGGCGGTGGCACCGCCCAGCACCCGAGAGCTGGGCGGTGACACCTCCTTGGCTGGGCGGTTGCACCGTCCAGCACCCGAGCGTTGGGCGGTGGCACCGCTTGGCTGGGCGGTGGCACCTCCAGCATTCGGGAACCTAAAGAGAATTCAAATTTTGGAGCCCAAATTTGAATCCTCTTGAGGCCTATAAATACCCCTCAAATCTCAGCTGAGGTTATAACTTTTGAGAAGCATTTTGATTGAGAGAAAAGTCTTAGAAAGTCTTAGTAAGTCTTGTTTTCAATTTGCTAGAGAGTTCTCCTCCTTCTTTCTTATTGAAAATTTGTAAGAGGTTGAGCTGTTTGTAAAAGGTTGTAAGAGGGGTATTGACCCTTCCATTTCAAGAGATTTGCTAGTGGAAGGTGGGAGCCTCATCGAAGAGGGGCCTCGCAAGTGGATGTAGGTCATTTGACCGAACCACTCTAAAATCGGCGTAATCTCTGGTTTGCATTTCATTATTGCTGTTTACATTACTGCAAACCTTCTTACATGCTTTAGTTCCTTATTACCTTTGCTGCGCAACTTCAAGAATACGCTTTCAAGTTAAGTCTTTCAAGTTTCGTTCTTATCATACGAAAGATTTTTCTAAAACCGAAGTTTTAATCCGCTGCACTAATTCACCCCCCCCCCCCTCTTAGTGCCGCTCCGATCCTAACAGGCCATTCCTCTGAATGCCAATCTCAGATGCCCGCTCCTCCGAGCGACTCCTTTTCCCTACATCTCCATGCCCGTTTTCCCCCCAAATGGTCGCGCGTGTGCTGACTGCCCTCAACGCAACCCCGCTAGGTCCCCCACATTTGCATGCTAAGTGTTTCTATGAGTGCTTGTCCCGCTCTGATACCATATGTCACGGACTTAGCTGGTTTTGCCTAAGTCGTGCGGTACCCTTGTGTGTCCGTCCGCAAAGGTCAGCCTCCCCGAAGCCTCCCATTGTCCCTTAGGACCAACAAAAGAGAGAACGGGTTAGAGAGAACGCCTTAATCGGGATCCACAAGCAAACATCTCCGAAAAATACTTCATAGACAATGCAAATTACAAACAGACTTTACAAGCTCTGAACAGTTGCACAACAAAGGGTAAAATGGTCCATTATAGACCGAAAAACTCTCGCACGTGTCCACATGACACAACCTTTATTTACAAGCCTAAAGAGGCCACCAACCCAACTAAAATGGGACTATTAAGCCTTCGGCCGCCCCTCTACATGCTGTACAAGATATGAACATGCCAAAAGACACGGACATACATAAGCATTACATCAAACATCTTATTTAGAAGTTTGTCCGTGACAACGCGCCGAGACAGAATCCCTACCAAGGCATTGCTCGGTACGTCCCATCCCGAAAAGCCTAGGATGGCATCGCATGGCGCCGTTCAGCACGCTTCGGAACAGCGGCTGCACAAAGGTACCATCTCAGCTCTCGAGGATCGATCACCATGCCATACTCGCGTATGATTGACTCTCATACAGTAGTATAAAAACCCCTAACCGGCATCCGGCCTAGGGGGATGACAGAAAAAAAAAAAAAAAAAAAAAAAAAAAAAAAAAAAAAGAGAGAAAGGGAGATCAACCCACCACTGACTTGCTCGTCGAAGAGGCCATAGTCGGTAAACACCCAACAGGGGCCTTCTGTGCAGGAAAGCAAATCTCCCCAAGGCGAGACCATCCCGATCGAGAGAGGCGTTTTCAACATTCTAACGCTAGCACCCCATCCAAAGGGCACGACCGACCTCGGGGACCAGCCCACCCAACCGAAGACTCCCGACATCGACCCATGAACCAAGCCGTGCTGACTTATCAGCCACGGCGCATCAATTCATCAACATGCCGCATCTATAGTTTCATGAACGCCTGACACATTTACTAAGGTCAAATCGTAAAACCCATAATTTCCTAAATGAAATTATAAAAAGAAAAGATAAAATCATAATTTTTTGATCGAAACGGTAAAAAGAAAAAAAAAGTAAAATCATAATTTAAGAATTTTCCCTATTAAATGCTTTGATATTATAACATAGGGTTAAAGTTCGTTTTAACCCTTATGATTCGAGTCATGAACCACTTAAACCCTTATAGTTTACTCGTATTTAAATAACCTCTATATTTTTTAAAATATAGTATGTAAGCCTCTCATGTTAAGTCTAGCAGATATCAAAGTATGCTTACGTAGCATACTGACTCATAATAAGTTTTTAAAAAAGATCTATTTTAACTCTATAGTTTTGGTCATATACCATTTAAGCCCTTATGGTTTTGTTTGTGTCTAAAATAACCTCATATATTTTTAAAAACATAACATATAAACTCCTCCCATTAAGTCTGAGTTGAGAGATATTAAAGTATGCTTATGTAGCATGCTGACTCATAATAAATTATTAATATAATGATATATATTATTTAAGTTAAAATAAATCTATCTTGTCGAGGAAAGGGAAGCGACGGAGGTCATAACGATGGACGAAGGTAGAGAGGCAAAAGTAAGAGAGGTCGGAGGAGGAGGTGAGGTGAGGTGAGGGAGAGCTAGACCACCAGGTTGTGGGCATGATGGGTGGGGGTGCAGGAGAGGACGAAGTATGAGGCGATGGGGACAAATACGCCCAGGAGGAGGAAGAGAGACCATGAGACCATTGCATGCTTAGCGTTGGACTAGTCGACGCATATTCACCTAAGGTAGGACAAAAAGCTCCTAAGCTTGTCGTCAACGAGGAAGAGGCTACGTGCGTACAATACCTTACTAGGTAGTAGTGGCTCGGTGCTACTATTGATGATTGCTTCTACGATGACATCTTTTCCTATCATTGATGATTATCTTAATTTTTTTTAATTTAAATTATACGTATTATTATATTAATGATTTATTGTGAGTTAACATGTCAGACTCTAACGCCTATTAACTTAGGTTTGATAGAAGATACTTATATGCTATGTTTTTAAAAATATATGAATTATTTTAGATACAAGTAAAATCATAAAGGTTTAATGGTCGATAACCAAAATAACAAGAGCTAAAATAGATTTTTAAACTTAAATTATATATATTATTATATTATTAATTTATTATGAATCGTCACATAATAACTCATATGCTATGTTTATACTATATTTTTAAAAATATAAAAATTATTCTAGATAAAATAAATCATAAGTATTTAACTACCATACAAGAGTTAAAATGACATCAATCTTACATATGGCTGTCACCTCTTGAAATGTGAGCTATGCATAGAGTTGGGCCCACACTGGGCTGGTCTTTAAAACGAGCCCAACTCCACATAGGCATTAAGGGCAACCGCTGCCTTCCCTCTCCATCTTCTTATCCCACACCACTCTCCTCCCCCGCAACTCACCCACGGCTCGCAGGACTTCCCCCGTCCTCCCATGGCGGGTCTGCTCGCGCCCTCCTCCCCCGCCCTCCCCGCTTCCAGAATTCGAACCCTCCCCACTCCTCTCTCCCCAACTTCACTTCCCGGTAAGTCCACTTGGCATTCGATCTCTATTCGACAAAGGAACCCTCTCCCGCTGCATCACAATCTCCTTCCTTGTTTCCTCCTCAGCCGGCTTTTGCCACCAGAGGAACTTAAATGGCCGCGCCCGAACTGCGCACAAGCACCGAGCCTGCCGCTCCCTTGTCTCTGGTGCTGCCGCCACTGAGCTCACCACCGCTGAAGAGGTGAGTCCTTTCCCCAATTGCCGGAGGTTGAGGTACGAGCGTTTGCGTGTTTAACGCTGAGTTTTGGTAGGGGAAGAAGTTGACGATCGGCGAGAGCCAGCGGCCGGTCTTCCCCTTCTCGTCCATCGTGGGGCAGGACGAGATGAAGCTGTGCCTCCTCCTCAACGTTATCGACCCCAAGATCGGCGGCGTTATGATCATGGGCGACCGCGGCACCGGCAAGTCCACGACCGTCCGCTCCCTCGTCGACCTCCTTCCCGAGATCAAGGTGGTCGTGGGCGACCCGTTTAATTCCGACCCTGAGGACCCCGAGTCCATGAGCATGGACGTCCGCGAGCGCGCCGCCCGCGGCGAGCCCCTCCCCGTAGCCGCCACCAAGATCACCATGGTGGACCTCCCGCTCGGCGCCACCGAGGACCGCGTCTGCGGCACCATCGACATCGAGAAGGCCCTCACCGAGGGAGTCAAAGCCTTCGAGCCCGGCCTGCTCGCCAAGGCTAACAGAGGTATCCTCTACGTTGACGAGGTCAATCTCTTGGATGACCACCTGGTGGACGTGCTCCTCGACTCCGCCGCCTCCGGATGGAACACCGTGGAAAGGGAGGGCATCTCCATTTCCCACCCCGCTCGGTTCATTCTCATCGGTTCTGGCAACCCCGAGGAAGGTGAGCTCCGGCCGCAGCTCCTCGACAGGTTTGGAATGCACGCACAGGTGGGGACGGTCAGGGACGCCGAACTGAGGGTCAAGATTGTGGAGGAGAGAGCTCGGTTCGATAGAGACCCCAAGGGGTTCAGGGAATCTTACCGGGCGGAGCAGGAGAAGCTCCAGCGACAGATTACATCAGCACGAAGCTCGCTTGCATCGGTGCAGATCGATCACGACCTTCGCGTGAAGATCTCTAAAGTTTGTGCGGAGCTGAATGTGGACGGGCTGAGAGGGGATATCGTCACCAATAGGGCTGCCAAGGCTTTGGCTGCACTGAAAGGGAGGGACAAAGTGACTGCAGAAGACATAGCCACTGTCATTCCAAACTGCTTGAGACATCGGCTTAGGAAGGATCCTCTGGAGTCAATCGACTCGGGTTTGCTCGTCAATGAGAAGTTCTATGAGGTCTTTAGCTGAGCTAACTCCAAGAGGTAAATTGCAAGGACCCAAGCAATTATATGGATGCTTTTTTCGAATCTTTCTGTAGGCCATATTTCTTTTCTTCTCAGTGTTTTCTAGTAATTTGGAATGTCACGGCTTAAGAATACTCATGAATTTAGTATGTAGGATTGTGTTTCTTATCAATAGTGACTTTGGTTGATCACTAAGGGATAACAGTTACACATCAAAGTACTTTGTTATGTCCTGATTCTTGCACTGTTTATGTTGCAACTGTGGTATTTTTAGTTTCACTGGTTTCTCAAGACAAACTAGGATGTTATAATGTTGCTTGTAATTTCGTTTAGATGTATCTTAAAATTGACTGTTTCATGTATCACAGTAGTATCAATAGTGGTAAAATGAAAATGTGAATGTTTAGGACTATCTATGCACAGAGGGCAAGTGTTTAGAGAGGTAGATTTCAGATAATCGTCACAATGATGATTGGCATCAGAAAATATATGAACATTGATTAATGATGTCCTCACCCAGTGTCATCAAAAGGGTGAGTCATGGTACCATAGTAGCATTGATTAATAATTTTTGGGATACGGTGCCACATGTCAGCCATGTAGAATGACCCAATTTACCTACGTGATCGTGGTACATTTCAAAATTTTTATAACCAAGTTCTATAGGTGAACACTGATGGCTTTGGGCAAAATTGAAATATTCTTGTAACAATAAGAGGTTCTTCTTAACAACTCTGAAAACAACAAGTATGAACAATATTAGATGTTAATTAGATGTATCTAAATTAATCTTGCATTGTGATTCGGCTAGATTGCAGTGAATTTTTAGGGATGAACAATGAGAGAGACACAAGTGTTATTGATGTGATAATATGAGATGTTTAGATCTTGGGTCTCTTGTGATATTAATGCATCCATGTGAAAGATGCTGTATTGTTTAAAGTCTTATTTTGATACTTTTCCTTTCTAGGGCTATCAGTATTAGTAGACTAAGTAACTGATGATTCAGTAACCTTCAAGAACTTATGGTACTTGTGCAAAAGAACATAATTAATTGGTAGCAGGGCATGATCTAACCAGCTGGAGTGAGATAACAATCATATTGTAGGTGAACATCAGAACTGAAATTGAAGATAATACAAACAGTTGAATTTTTGACACTCAGATCTTGGGTTAATTCTTTTTTATTAAAATTAATAGATACTATGACAAGCAATAAAATCCCAGTTATTGGGCCTAGCTAATGAATATTTTAGTGTTCATCTGAGGATCTAACTTTATGTACCAAGAGAAAATGTAAATTTCCAAACTGAGTTCTGTTGAGGACAGTATGACCCTATGACTTGACTCCATCAATAGGTAGATATCCAATGTTAGGTGTAAGGAGAGGTATATGGAGATCTAAGAAGGTTTTACTAAAAACTATGAATAAAGATTTAAATACCCATAATTTATAAAGGATATGGTTTGGTACAGTGATCAATGATAGCAAAAGCTCAACATAGCTGACCCCAAATTGTTAAAGACATTATGACTTATTATTGTAGATACCCATGGTTATTTGGGTTCTTTGTGGTTTCAACAATGAACTATGCTGGACACTTGATGCTTTCTTTTCTTTTTATGGAATGGGCCAACAATTTAAAAGAACTAATAGTAAGCATGAATGCTTGAAGTTAAACTTAAAGGTGGCCAAATGATTCTAGTAAGCATTAAACTCATAACTTGGTAGTCTGATGTGCCATATTATTACCTTTAACGAATAACTTATTTTATGAGTTTCTTTGGTGCTTTTATTCAAAAGCTACTTTTTTCTTAATTACTATCATAATAAATTCATACTCTTTGAAAATGAAACCTTTAAGTAATTAAATCATTTGGTTGTCATCCATGGCATTGTTCCCAGTATGATATGTTCTTATTGCTTTATGTGTGGCAATTTTTACTCTCAAGAATGCACCTTCTTTTGCTTGCACATGCCATTCTTTTAGGTAACAATTTGTTCTGTTAGTTGATTTTGTTTTCTATGGATATTACCCTGCAAACCTCTACCATTTTCATGATTTATTTTTATTCTTCTGTAAGAAAATCCATCAATAAAAGCAATTGTGAACTTGCTGGGTAGGCTGCTGGGGAAAGTATAGAGTTTAGATATCATTATTTTGGGACAAAATTTGCAAGAGATTCTTCTACTGATAGAGCAGGCAGCAATTGAAGATTCAAGAGATGTTAGAAAAGATGTTTATACATAATTGTAATATGCATTATTTATAGGATTTTTCTTTGTGTGGACAGAGGAACAAATGCATCAAGGATGGATATCACCCACGGAGAGTCTGAAGGATAGTGTTATTTTTGGCTTTCATGCAATTGTGTAAGGTAAAATATGCTAAAAATAATGCAGAAAAATGTGTTGACCCATCAATCCACCATAATCCCATCCATTTTGTCCTGAACCGGCTAGTTATGTGGGTAAAATCTAGGTCAAGAAAAGTTGACCTGTTGGTGGGTCTGGGTTTGGATCAGTCATCATCAGCCTAAGATGCTCTCCTGTCCATCTCAAATAGAATCCTATCCAACTCATTTGCATCCTTACTTCAAGGGATTCTGGTTTGGCACCTTGTTGTTGATAAAGGATTACAATAGAGTTTTATAGATGTGTTCTAAGAATGTCAATAAGAATTAGATTGCTTAGGTTCCTGAGGGATGTTAGATGTGAAAAGAGACCTGTTGATAACGGCCATGCGAATGTAGTATCAGCATATTGTAAAAAAAAATTTCTCATTACATCTTTCTAAAAATTTCCGGCGTAAGATGATGAAATCATCAGATAAAAGGTTGCATTACTGTTGCCATTCTTAGACATGTATAAACATTAAGTAGCTTAGACCAGTCTTCATTTTGCTACAATCAATCTCTTCAAGTCTGGTAATGTTATCCATTAGGTTCTGAAATCAGTTGTTGTAAATAAAATGTTCTTTTTAAGTTTGTAATTGATGTGTATTTTCCCTCTCCATCTGATATTTTAGCATTTATTTTGTTTTTCTTGTTTGATATTAACATGATTTTTGTGGATGCATATGTTTCATTCTTAGGTCATTTTCTTACTGTTCAACACGAGTGGCTCAACTTCATGAAATGCAGCTTTTAGTGAAGACTGACATCCAAAATGAAATGCAGCTTTTAGTGAAGACTGACTTCCAAAATGAAATGCAGCTTAGGTTTTAAAACTTTTGATTTTTCTATTTTGGTGAATTCCAGAAAGTTGTCTGCAGAGGGTTTACTTTAGAAATGTTATGTGTTCAGATATTAAAGACAGTCAATCGGAGGAGTGTTTGAAGAAAAAGATCCTAATTGCATGGTTGTCAATTTTGCTCCTCCGTTGTAGACTCAAACATTGTCAAGAAATCTGAGTGTGATCAAAGCTGGGTGTTTGTTTCATAGACTTGACTGACCGATGAGGAGGAGAGAGTTCTGAGCTTTTTATGTATGTGAACATGTGTTTGTTGTTGATCCTTAATATTTTGTCTTCTTAATCCCCCAATCATGTATTAATTTTCTCACCATTTTAAATTCTGATATTTACATGCATGTCCCCTGCTCAATAAAAAAAAAAAAAAACTAGGTTTAAATGCTTCTTCTGCGTGTGGTTCTAACCCAGCAAATATTTCCTCTCTTTTGTTCTACTTGTTGAGAGCTCATAGTAAATTCAACTTTTCTACTTGTTAAGAGCTCATAGTAAATTTAACTTTTCTACTTGTTAAGAGCTCATAATAAATTCAACTGTTCTACTTGTTAAGAGCTCATAGTAAAAATTCAATTGTTCTACTTGTTAAGAGCTTATAGTAAATTCAATTGTTCTACTTGTTAAGAGCTCATAGTAAATTCAATTGTTCTACTTGTTAAGAGCTTATAGTAAATTCAATTATTCTACTTGTTAAGAGCTCATAGTGAATTCAACTGTTCTATTTGTTAAGAGCTCAGAGTGAATTCAACTGTTCTACTTGTTAAGAGCTCATAGTGAATTCAATTGTTCTACTTGTTAAGAGCTCATAGTGAATTCAACTGTTCTACTTGTTAAGAGCTTATAGTGAATTCAATTGTTATACTTGTTAAGAGTTCATAGTGAATTCAACTATTCTACTTGTTAAGAGCTCATAGTGAATTCAACTGTTCTGCTTGTTAAGAGCTCATAATGAATTCAATTGTTCTACTTGTTGAGAGCTCATAGTAAATTCAGCTGTTCTACTTGTTAAGAGCTCATAGTAAATTCAACTGTTCTACTTGTTAAGAGCTCATAGTAAAAATTCAATTATTCTACTTGTTAAGAGCTCATAGTAAATTCAATTGTTCTACTTATTAAGAGCTCATAGTAAAAATTCAATTGTTCTACTTGTTAAGAGCTCATAGTAAAAATTCAATTGTTCTACTTGTTAAGAGCTCATAGTAAATTCAATTGTTCTACTTGTTAAGAGCTTATAGTAAATTTAATTGTTCTACTTGTTAAGAGCTCATAGTAAATTCAATTATTTTACTTGTTAAGAGCTCATAGTGAATTCAATTGTTCTACTTGTTAAGAGCTCATAGTGAATTCAACTGTTCTACTTGTTGAGAGCTCATAGTAAATTCAGCTGTTCTACTTGTTAAGAGCTCATAGTAAATTCAACTGTTCTACTTGTTAAGAGCTCATAGTAAAAATTCAATTGTTCTACTTGTTAAGAGCTCATAGTAAATTCAACTGTTCTACTTGATAATAGCTCATAGTAAAAATTCAATTGTTCTACTTGTTAAGAGCTCATAGTAAATTTAATTGTTCTACTTGTTAAGAGCTCATAGTAAATTCAATTGTTCTACTTGTTAAGAGCTCATAGTGAATTCAATTGTTCTACTTGTTAAGAGCTTATAGTGAATTCAACTGTTCTACTTGTTAAGAGCTCATAGTAAATTCAACTGTTCTACTTGTTAAGAGCTCATAGTAAATTCAACTGTTCTACTTGATAATAGCTCATAGTAAAAATTCAATTGTTCTACTTGTTAAGAGCTCATAGTGAATTTAACTGTTCTACTTGTTAAGAGTTCATAGTAAAAATTCAATTGTTCTACTTGTTAAGAGCTCATAGTAAATTCAACTGTTCTACTTGTTAAGAGCTCATAGTGAATTCAACTGTTCTACTTGTTAAGAGCTCATAGTGAATTTAACTGTTCTATTTGTTAAGAGCTCATAGTGAATTCAACTGTTCTACTTGTTAAGAGCTCATAGTAAATTCAACTGTTCTACTTGTTTAGAGCGAGCTCATAGTAAATTCAACTGTTCTACTTGTTTAGAGCTCATAGTGAATTCAACTGTTCTACTTGGTAAGAGCTCATAGTAAATTCAACTGTTCTATTTGTTAAGAGCTCATAGTAAATTCAAGGTTCCCTTTGCAAAAAAAGGTAAGAAAAACTTCAAGATTCCTAAAAGTGCTCAGTAGTTTTTACCTATTGCTGATTTGTTATTATTGGGAGGTTATAGTTTCCTTTTCTTTTTTTCTTTTCTTATCTCATAAAGAAAAAAAAAATTTGTCTCAATGAAGAAAAATCATTCTTTTTTATATTATAGAGCTTAATAACTTCCATCTAAAACAACAGATGCAAAAACAGCAAAAAAAATAATAATAAGATCAAGCATGTCAATCTATCTTATAGTAAACAAAACCTTATGCCAATATTAGAGACACATTTAACAATCCAACTAGGATCATAACCAAACAAGATAATTTGTCATAAAATTAGATGACCAATAAAACAAAGTGACTTGACTGTCATCAATCAATCACATAGGCATACTTCAAGCTATGACCAGAAGATTTGGGAAGGCAAAGAAAGCACCTATTTAGCTGAAATAAATTATGCGTTTAAATCTAAATGAAAGAAACAGGTCAAACTCACCTGCAATTCCTGAAACTGCCGACAGATTTGTCTTGTATCTTTTGCCTACAACATAGCGAGATCATATTGTTTAGTGAGAGCCCTAAGCACCTTCTTTACTTACCATCTAATAAGGAGAAGAGAAGAAAATGAATAGCAATTTTTTTCATGCAGAGACTATTATAATTTGATTTTGAAGACCTAAAAGGACGAAAAAAAACACTGGGAACAAGCATCCTCCCAAGTAGTAGTATATCACTTTCTATGCTGTATTGCCGCATCTCACAGGTAACACAAACCACCTATTCAAAGCTAGAGAATGGTAAGGTAGAAGGAGAGCTGATGAAACTGCTGTGACAAATATATAGGAACAGATGGGAAAAATAAAAAATAGCTAGAGAATTCTTCTACATAAGTATGATATTTATATGTAATTCATTAAATATGTTAAAGCAAAATGTAAAACCTGAGAATTGGCAAGATGTTACAAGTGTTGCTGTTTAAGAAGATAACATATAGTTAAAGCTAAATAGAAGCATAAATAATGTTTAGTCATAAGGGGAAATTTATTCTGAGCACAACTCTTTCCAAAGAAACACAGGATAGAAGAAGTTTTTAGAGTATCAAAAAAATCATTTGATGAGTAGTAGTAGTAGTAGTATATCCAGTTTTGAGTTTACTGAAAAATGTGACTCCGACTTGGCTCAAAATTTTGCAAGTGAAATTATAAATTCACGACCATGATAAAATGTACAACAATTTCCTAACCAATTGATTTGAAATAAATAAATCACGAATTTGACAAAACTATTTAAGTAATTTGCATCTTTCCAAGATCAATGGAATGAAATATATTCATAATTATAGCAATTTGACTTTAGGAAACATTTCATTCAAAGTGCAATAATTGTAATCTAATGTGAAGTCACATATATTCCTAATCTAATCATAACAATATGACTTTACAGAACCAAATGAAATACATAGTCGATAGATAATGTGTAAATTGTAATAAACAAAAGAAAAATAAATGGTTGTGGTGGGATCTTAAACCCTATTTCACAGTAAAAAAATATATAAGAAATGCATAACCATGTTGAAAAAGCACTAGAATGTCCAAACACAATTTGATTTTAAAGTAATTCATTATTTTGCAAAAGATAAATATAAATTATATCATTATGAGATGAATATAATTAAAATTACAGCAGTACATTGTGATGTGAAGTTACATATATTCCTGATAATCACATCATCACTTTATGAAACAAATTGAAATTACAAAACAAATGCAATCATTTGACCTTATAATATGATACAAAAATATAGCAAATTCATAAGCATGGTAAAATGACTTGGATGCCCCCATTTTGATTGATTTTAAGTAAAAAATCATGAATCCGTGAAAACTAAATATAACTTATTTCTTTGTAGGATCAAAAATTAAATATATTCATAATCATCATAACATGAATTCATGGAACATTTTAAAATTACAACAATACATACTGATTAAAGAATTACATATATTCCTATTTATTAGGAAAAGAGTCGGCACTAAAAGAGGGGGTGAATTAGTGCAGCAGTAAAATTATGTCGGTTCAAAAAACCTTCGTACGATAGAAATCGATTTCGATGAAAACCGTTTCGGAGAGAGGTTAACTTAAAAGCGTTTTCGTAAAGATAACTCGAAAGCATACGAAAGATGCATAATGGATGTAAAGCAAGTTAAGAGGTTTACAGTAAAGTAAATTGCTCAAATATAGAAATACAAACCAGAGAAGAACACGCTGATTTTATAGTAGTTCGGTCGTCGTGACCTACATCTACCCCACCGATTCCTCTTCCATCGAGGCCACCGGCATCCACTATCGATCTTCCAGATCAACCTCCTTCTTACACCCCTCTTCTCCTTTTATCGGGTTTAGGAGACAATCCTTACAAACACACGCACTCCTCTCTAAATAGAATTCTAAATTTAAGCTAGAGAAGGGATTTTTCAAGTGATTTCTATAACATTTTTTCACTTTAAAACTCTATGTGCTTATGTATCTTAACCAGGGATGAGAGAGGTATTTATAGGCCTCAAGTTTATTCAAACATGGAGCCTAATAATATCTCATCCTGGGTTTCTTAGGTACGGGCGGTACCACTGTCAGTGTCAGCCTGACACTGACACTGCACTGGGCGGTACTACCACCCAGACTAGCGGTACCACCACCTACAGCCTCTTGGAGGTTGTGTCTGGGCGGTACCACCGCCTAGACCGATAGTACCACCGTCTAACATAGTCTCGGAGACTATGCCACGACGGTGTCACCTCTTGGGGCAAGGCCTAACATAGTTCTTACATGGGTCCAATTGGCCCCTAATTGGGTTGGCCCAAATCCAATCCCAATTACGTGCTAACTATGAAATCTAAGGCATACTTAAGCTAAATAATAAGTCCCTAAGTCTTGGTTTCTTCCGGCGAGCTTCCAGCGATCTTCCGACGAACTTCCGACGATCTCCCGATAATGTTCCAACGGACTTCCAGTAAGCTCCTAGACTTCACGATGATCTTCTTGGCGAGTTCCGACGAGCTTCTTCTAATAAGCTCCTGGACTTCTTGGCTGGTTCCTGCAAAACTTTCGACAAATGTTTGGTCTTCCGACGAACTCTCAAACTCCCAATGAAATTATGTCCTTGACTCTAGGACTTCATTTTGCTTCATGTCTTGCTATCGTAGTTAATCCTGCATATGTAAAATACACTTTGATCTAGACAATTATTACTAAGCTTGAATCATGTTATCCGATATGTTATTGGTCCATCGACGCTTCGCCTGATTCTTTGGCGCATCGTCCTCTCTTGCGGCCTATTACCCAATCGGTCAGTTGATTCCCCGACTCTGATATCCTTGATGCAATATCCGCTCTTCTTAGCCCGATGCTTGAATCCATGGCCCGAAACCTTCTGTCGATACGTCGACCGATCCTCCAGCTCGATGTCTAATCTTTTGACATGTTTTCCTCAGGCCCAACATGATTCTTCCTACTTTAATTGTCTCATCCTGATCGAAGCATCCTACGTCACTAAAAACACATATCAAATCATAAACACTTATTAATTGGTTTCATTATCAAAATACGAGATTCAACAATCGCTCCCTTTTTGATGATGATAACCAATTGATAACTAAGTTCACATTAACTCCCCCTATCAATATGTCGTATTGATAAAGACTCTTTGATTCAAAAATCCAAGCAACATGTTATCATAAACTTATGCATACCCTTTGTCATCAACAAAAAGGATAAGTATAACTTTCTTATGTTTGGAAATATAAGTTAACTCATAGCATAATAAACATAATCTTCATTTTTATCATCATGCAAGCTAGCAAAAATTTAGCAAGTGCTATATCATATTAGAACATGCAAGCTATAAAGTTTTAGATATGCAAGGTAGTAAGATAGTATGTTCTACATCATACAAGCTAGCAAAATTTATCATCATTTTAGAAGTATAAGCTAGCAATTTTCTATCACTTTACAACATGCATAATCACCAAATCATCATTAATTTTAAAGATGTGCATGATTATAAATTTTATAAGTTTGTATTTTTGCTTTTTAAGATAGGCAAGCTAGTGATTTTTAAGATAGCAAGCTCTTTTTTCTCTTTTGAGAAGTATCATTTTTGCTTCGTTTGTAAAGTGCAAGCTAGTTGACAAAGTTTTGCATCTTTTGAGATAAGCAAGCTTTTTGCTTCTCTTTATGTTGTCCAAACTAGCAATTGTTGCTTTTCTTTGCTATGAGTAAGTTAGTAATTTTTTCTTCATTCTTGAATTGTGCAAGCTAGCATCTTTCTCTTTGAGACATGCACATTTGCAACTCTTTCTCCCCCTTTGTTATTGTCAAAAAGAGGGGAAGAATATAATTTTGTAGTTCTTTTTCCTTTACATCAATTTTCACATTATAAACAATAAATCTATATTATAAACATAATATCATATTTATCATTCAAGCTAGCATATATTTTTTGTTCTCTTTTGCAATGTACAAGATAATAATCTCCTTTTTCTTTTACAATAATGATTCAATCATATCATGCGATATATAAATCATAAATATTTCAAATCATGATGGTATCAAAAAGTCAAATTACATTACATTCTACCATGCATAATCATAACTTCACATTTGTATGCATCAAAATAATATCAAGAGTATTTCATGCATAATTTTATATCATCACATGAAAAATATCAAGAGAATTTTGATGATGAAATGCATAAATAATGAAGATAAATTATGAATATCAAGAGACATATTATGATTCTTTTTTAATAACTCAAATAGAAAAAAAACTTCATAGTAGACAATCTCAATTTATACAAAGAATTTTAAGTTATAATTTTGAGAAATTAAGATAAAAATCATGGTTAGATGAAACTCATTCAAATCATCAAAATCACTTTCAATAGATTCAAAATGACATAAACAACTTTATCAATTTCTTAGTGAAAATTTGATAAGATAGAAAAAAAAATTTTAAAAAATATTTTTCTCTTTTTAGTTATTTCAATTCATGTGATTTATTTCATAGAAGTATGCCTTTGTCCCCTTTTTTTTATGCCAAATGAAAATATATATTTCATTGTTTAAAATGAAAATATAAGATTTATTACTATAAAGATCAATAAGCCACTTTCATTATAGTAAAAATCGATAATCCATAAATCGCAAGATTCATCATGCATAATTTTAAATTATAAAACCATTAAACATGATTTCAAATCAATATGCTCAAGTTTTTGTATAAAAACCATCCATCTTGTTTACAACCGAAAAAGCAACATTTCATCATTAATAACTTCAAAATCTCATGCATAATTTAAATATAAAATCATCAAGTAAAATACTTACATTATTTCATATAAGCATGTCTTTTTCATTTATGCCAAATCAAACATGCATCATTTTCAAAACTGAAAAAACAACTTTCATTATAGTAAAAATCACAAAGATCATCATGCATCATTTCTAAATAAAAACTCATTAAGCATGATATCAAATCATCATTACATTATTTCATCAAATTTCATAAGACATTTTTAATCAAAATTATTTTGTTTGTTAATCATAAAATATGTAATTTTTAAAATCACTAGAAAGGTAAGCATGATCCAATTTTATTTTTACATTTTCATTAATTATTATTAAACATGTAATTTTTAAAAAAAATTAGATAATTTTTTTAAAATCAAATTAAAAACAACTCATGAAGAACATCAAGTAATTTCAAAATAAACTAAGGGAGTTTTGTTTGAGTTGTTTACCTCATTGTAGAAAGCTGTTGATTTTCTCCTTGTCTTCGGATGAGTTTGATTCGTCCCAAAGTGCTTCCTTCTTCTTGCGTTCATAGCAAGTAGTTGCGTTCTTTTTATTTTGGTTCTTTAACTTTTGTTTCATACACCTTTTAAATTTCATAGTGAGGAGTTCATGTTCACCATCACTTGAGCATATGTTCGAGTGGTCTTCAATTATTCTAAATTCAAAATCCTTCGTGTTCTTTGGAAGGTGGTTCTAATGTTCGTCAAGTGTCACATTAGTCATTTCGTAGGTCATTAAAGACCCGATAAGTTCTTTGATCAAAAAAGTATTCAATTTTTTTATTCTTAAATAGTCGTTACTTTCAAATTCCAATTTTTAGAAAGAGATCTTAAAATCTTGTTAACGAGTTCAAAATTCGAAAAGCTTTTACCAAGAGCTTTTAAACCATTGACGACATCCGTAAAATGGGTGTACATGTCAACAATGGTTTCGCTCGGCTTCATTCGAAAAAGTTTAATATCATGCATTAAAAAGTTAATTTTTGAATCTTTAACTTTGCTAGTGCCTTCATGAGTGATTTCGAGAGTGCATCATATGTCGAAAGTCGTTTCGCACATAGAAACACGAGTAAACTCAGTTTTATCTAAGGCGCAAAACAAGGCATTCATAGCCTTTGCATTTAGAGAAAAAGTCCTCTTCTCCAAATCATTACAATGGTTCATTAGAAGAGAAGACCTTTGAAAACCAAATTCGACTATATGCCATATATCTGTTGAATCTCGGATTTTGATGATATAATCAATTGATGGGTTAATTGATCTAATCCATATTATTGAGTTAAGTGTGCAGGATTAACTATGATAACCAGAAAACATAAAGCAAGGATACCGGAGTCGAGCTTGATAGACGTTTAAGAGACCGAAGAATCATCGGAGATGCTGCCGGAACCAACCGAGAAGAAATCGGGAACGTGTCAGAAGTTCGCCGAAGAAATCGTCGGAGGCTCGCGGAGATCACCGAGAAGGCTCGGCTACTCGTTAAAGTCATCACAAAGATTGGGAGCTTGCAGGGAGTCCGTCGGAAGAAGTTCGTCGGAAAGCTCGCCGGAACAAGACTCGACGTTCGCGGTTAAAAAACTTGCTTAGGATGTTTTTTTTGTGTTATGTAGTTCACCTGTAATTAGGATTAGGATTAAGAGATAATCCTATATCCTGGTTAGGGGCCAACTGGGCCCAAAGTCAGATTTGGTTTGGGCTAAAATTAAGCCAAACAAATGAATTGGAGAGCCAGGCGGTGGCACCGCCTGGCTGGGCGGTGACACCTCTTGGCTGGGCGGTTGCACCGTCCAGCACCCGAGCGTTGGGCGGTGGCACCGCCTGGCTGGGCGGTGGCACCTCCAGCACCGGGAACCCTAAGAGAATTCAAATTTTGGAGCCCAAAATTTGAATCCTCTTGAGGCTTATAAATACCCCTCAAATCTCAGCTGAGGTTACAACTTTTGAGAAGCATTTTGATTGAGAGAAAAGTCTTAGAAAGTCTTAGCAAGTCTTGTTTTCAATTTGCTAGAGAGTTCTCCTCCTTCTTTCTTATTGAAAATTTGTAAGAGGTTGAGCTGCTTGTAAAAGGTTGTAAGAGGGGTGTTTACCCTTCCATTTCAAGAGATTTGCTAGTGGAAGGTGGGAGCCTCATCGAAGAGGGGCATCGCAAGTGGAGTAGGTCATTTGACCGAACCACTCTAAAAATCGATGTAATCTCTGGTTTGCATTTTATTATTGTCATTTGCATTACTGCAAATCTTCTTACTGCTTTAGTTCCTTATTACCCTTGCTGCGCAATTTTAAGAATACGCTTTCAAGTTAAACTTTTCAAGTTCCGTTCTTATCGTACGAAAGATTTTGTTAAAATCGAAGCTTTAATCCGCTGCACTATTTCACCCCCCCCTCTTAGTGCCGCTCCGATCCTAACAATATCAAGATTCAATGAAAGCAAGAAAACTCTCATTTGAGTTTTCCAATAAGTGTAGTTCATCCCATTGAAAAAGAGATGACGAATGAGAGAATAACCCTCTTGAAAGCCGAAACGAGCCATTTCTCTTTGGGTGTTAAACCAAATGAGAAAAATGAGGCTTTGGTGCCAACTGTTAGGAAAAGAGTCGGCACTAAGAGGGGGGGTAAAATTAGTGCAGCGGTAAAATCACGTCGGTTCAAAAAACCTTCGTACGATAAAAACCGATTTTGATGAAAAATATTTCGGAGATAGGTTAATTTGAAAGCGTTTTCGTAAAGATAGCTTGAAAGCGTACGGAAGATGCGTAGTGGATGTAAAGCACGTTAAGAGGTTTGCAGTAAAGTAAATTGATCAAATATAGAAATGCAAACCAGAGAAGAACACGTCGATTTTATAATGGTTCGGTCGTCGTGACCTGCATCCACTCCGTCGATTCCTCTTCTGTCGAGGCCACCGGCATCCACTATTGATCTTTCTTTAATAGGCGAAGATCAGCCTCCTTCTTACACCCCTCTTCTCCTTTTACCGGGTTTAAGAGACAACCCTTACAAGCATACACACTTCTCTCTAAACAGAATTCTAAGTTTAAGCTAGAGGAGGGATTTTTTAAATGATTTCTATAGCGTTTTCTCACTTTAAAACTCTTTGTGCTTGTGTATCTTAACTAGGGATGAGAGGGGTATTTATAGGCCTCAAGTTGATTCAAACTTGGAGCCTAAAAATATCTCATCTCGGGTTTCCTGGGTACGGGCGATACCACCGCCTATGCTGGGCAATACCACCGCCAGTGTCAACCTGACACTGACACTGCACTGGACGGTATCACCGCCCAGTTTGGCGGTACCACCGCCTGACACTGAGCGGTACCTGTTGAATCTCGTATTTTGATGATGAAACTACTTAATATATGTTTATGAGATAATCTGCGTTTTGAGTGACGCAGGATGCTTTGATCAGGATGAGACAATTAAAGCAGGAACATCATGTTGTGCCGGAGGAACATGTCAGAAGATTGGACGTCGGGCCGGTGGATCGGTCGACGTATCGACAGAAGGCTTCGGGTCGTGGACTCGGGCATCGGGCCAAGAAAAGCGGGTATTGTGCCAAGGATATCGGAGTTGCGGAGTCAACTGGCCGATTGGGCAATAGGCTGCAGGAAAGGACGATGTGCCGAAGAATCGGACGAAGCGTCGAGGGACCAATGACATGTCGGACAACATGATTAATGCTTAGTATTAATTGTCTCGATCGAAGTTTTGCTTTAATTGTGCAGGATTAACTATGATAACGATGAAGACATAAAGCGAAACAAAGTGTCGGAGTCAAGCGCGAAGGATTTGTTGCAAGTTCGAGAGTTCGACGGAAGTCCGAAGGTTCATCGGGAATGCTACCGGAACTAGCCGAGAATGAGTTGGGAGCTTGCCGAAGGATTTTCGGAAGCTCGCCGGAAGGTTCGTTGGAAGTTCGCGGAGCTCGCCGAGAAAGATCGGAGCTTGCCGAAGAAGCTCGTTGGAACTCGCTAAGATCAAATCGTGAAGTCTAGGAGCTTGCCAGGAGTCCGCAGAATGGTTTCCGAGAGTTCATCGGAAGACCGCCGGAAGTTTGCCGAAAGCTCGCTAGAAGAAGTCTTGACTTGCGGACTTTGTAATAGCTTAGAAAATGTCTTTAAAATCATAGTTAGCACATTAATTAGGGTTAGGATTAGGTGTTAATCCTATAACCCAAGTAGGGGCCAATTAGGCCCAAGTTCGGACTGGTTTGGGCCAAGTTTGGAGCCAAACCAAGTGAGCTGAAATAGTGAAAGAGGTGGAACCGCCCCAGCCGGGAGGTGGCACCGCCTGAGCTCAGTCTTCGAGCTCTGGCAGAGAGGTGCAACCGCCTCTGTCAAGAGGTGGCACCGCCTGAGCTCAGTCTTCGAGCTCTGCCAGGCGGTACAACCTCTCCAGTCAGGAGGTGCAACCGCCTGATCCCGAAATTCCGGGATTTGATCGTTTTGAGCTCCAAATTTGAATTGGGTTGGGGCCTATAAATACCCCACCCATTCAGCACTGAAAGAACAAGAACTCAAGCCGAAATCTTGATCTTTTCAGTGGTTCTTAGAGCTCAAAACTGCTAGTTTTCCTCCTCCTTCTGTTCTTCAAGTTTGAGTTGTAAAGAGAGGAGAGAAAACATTTGTAAGGGTTGTCTCCTGAGCCCGTCAAAAGGAGTGAATCTGTAAGAGGGTAGTTGGCCTTCGCCTATTGAAGGAAGGCTCCTAGTTGACGTCGGCAACCTCGTCGGTGGAGGAAGCCAAAAGTGGAGTAGGTCAGGACTGACCGAACCACTCTAAATCTCTGGTTTGCGTTTATCTTTGAGCACTTTATCTTTACTGCAAACCTCCTCCACTACTACTGCTCTCTGCGCTTTCACGAACAAGTTCTAAGTGCTGTTCTTCCGAATCTGCATTCAGACGTAAAGTCGTGTTTTAGTACATTACAGTTTACGTTTACGTTTTGATTCTGCAGAACTGTCCTCTGTGCTTTTGCAAACGAGTTTCTTTGCAGTTTACACTTATAGTTTGATTCTATTTATAACTGCAAACTGTCTTCTGCAATTTTACGAACGAGTTTCAACATTTAGACGTAAAACTGCATTTAGACGTAAATCGGCTTTCCTCGCACAATCGTCAGATTTCAGTTTACGTTTACGTCTTGATTTCAACTGCATACTGCCCTCTGCGAATATACAAACGAGTTTCAAAGTTCAGACGTAAATCTGCGTCTAAGACGTAAATCTGCGTGTAAGACGTAAATCTGCGTTTAGACGTAAATCTGCGTTTAGACGCAAATCTGCGTTTAGACGTAAATCTGTTTTTTGCAGATTACCTTTTGAGCTGTACAACAACAGCACATTGTCTTTATACTTCTGCTCAATCTGTGCTTAGACGCAATCTGCGTTTAGACGCAATCTGCGCTTAGACGCAATCTGCGCTAAGACGCAAACTGCGCTTAGACGCAATCTGAGTTTAGACGCAATCTGCATTTAGACGCTAACTGCGTTTAGACGCTAACTGCGCTTAAACGTAAACTGCACTTAATCATAAGTAATCTTAGAATCGGTTTTTGCATCAAAATAGTCTTTGTCGAACGAACGCAGCTTTTGTTTTTAATCGCTGAAAAATATCCGCTGCACTAATTCACCCCCCCCCCTCTTAGTGCTCTCGATCCTAACAATTGGTATCAGAGCGGGGTATTTCTCATTTCGGATTTACACCCGAGAGAAATGGCTCTTCAAGAGGGCTTTTCGATCTTTCGTCCACCGTTCTTTAACGGATTGGACTACACTTATTGGAAAACTCGAATGAGAGTTTTCTTGATTTCTCTAAATCTGGATTTATGGAATATCGTTGAAAACGGTTTTCAACTTCCCTCTAAACCGACGAACGAATGGTCGGATTTGGAGAAGAAGTATTTCTCTTTAAACGCAAAGGCTATGAATGCCTTATTTTGTGCTTTGGACAAAAATGAGTTCAATCGGATTTCTACGTGCGAAACAGCTTTTGACATTTGGCGAACACTTGAAATCACGCACGAGGGAACTAGTAGAGTCAAAGACTCGAAAGTTAATATTTTACTGCATGATTTCGAGCTTTTTCATATGAAACCAAGCGAAACCATTGTTGACATGTACACCCGTTTTACGGATGTCGTCAATGGTTTAAAATCACTTGGTAAAAGCTTTTCGGATTTTGAACTCGTTAACAAAGTTTTGCGCTCACTTTCTAAAACTTGGGATTCAAAAGTAACTGCTATTCAAGAATCAAAAAACCTGAACCAATTTCCACTTGAAGAACTAATTGGTTCATTGATCACATATGAAATGACGTGCAATGCACGTAAAGAACTTGAGAACCACCTTCCAAAGAACAGGAAGGATTTGGAACTCTGGACAAATGAATGCCACTTGAGCGATGACTCAAGTGATGAGGACAATGATGAACAAAATAACCTTCCAAAGAACAGGAAGGATTTGGGACATAGAACATTTGAAGACCACTCGAGCATATGCTCAAGTGATGGTGAACTTAAACTACAAATGAAACGAAAATTAAAAAGCAAAAAGAATCAAACTACTTGCTTTAAACGCAAGAAGAAGAACAAAAATTGGGATGAATCGAGCTCCTCCGAAGAAGAGAAAGTCAACAAAAGCAAGGCGGCAAACTACGCCTTAACAGCCCACAATGATGAGGTAATCGAAATCCCCCTAATTTATTTTGAAATTACTTGATGCTTTCATGATATATTTTTCTCTTTTAGTTTAGAATTAATTTTCTTAAAAATTACATGTTAAAAAATTATTATGATCATACTAAGTAATTTCGAAAATGATAATATTGCATATTTTATGATAAACAAATAAAATGATCTTGATTGAAAATATGAAATCATGGTTAAGAAGTAATAATGTGCATTACGTTGATTTTCATTGTTATTTCTCGATTTTGATTAAAGATCATGTTTGATTTGAAGAAATGCATAATGATGAAATTAAATATTTCGATTGACAATTTCATGCATGAGATATACATGATGATTTTTGTGATTGATGGTTTTATGATGAAATTCATTTTACGATCCTAAACGTTGATGTATGTTTTCATTTGACATAAATGAAAAGGCATGCTAACATGAAATCGATCACTTAAGATGAAACACTTAAAAAATGGGAGAAATATATGAATTGATGCTATAAACACTATGCTATGATTATCCCATGCTTGCATCATCAAGAGATATATGAATTGATGCTATGATTGCCAAATTTGCATTATGCCATGTTTGCATCATGCATTAAGATATCAAGAACTTGTATCGTAATTTTACGCATTGATATCTTACCATATGATAAAATGCTACAATTGATGAACACTTGAAATGTAATCCTCTATCTTATTGATCTTTCAATAAATCTATGCTTGTCATACATGAATTTATTGAATGTAATTTTGAGGATGATTTCAGATTTGTCAAATGCTTGATTCGTATTTACGACATAAGATACACTTTAAATATGAAACATGCTTCAATCATGTTAAATGCTTCAATCATTTTCTATCTCTAGAGTTCTCGATTTTGATGAAATACAAGTGATAAATTCATTTATGATATCTTGTAAATCACTTGAATTATGAATGAGTTTTTTATGATGTGTTAAAAGAATCACTTAAAAAGAAAATGATTTTCCCATCTTATCGAGATTAATGATTTCATGATATTTTGTGAATCTCGAAATTAATTTTAATGACTTGATTATGAATTTCAAGTTAATGATTTGATTTGAATAAGTTTTATCTAAATCATAATCTTGATCTTGCAAAATTGAAGTCACAAATAATATCCTGTGGTATTCATGAATTGATACTCACAATATGAAAGCATTGATATTCATGACTTGAATTGGATTGAAACATTGTATGCTTAAATTAATCATTCTCTTATGTTTCAAAAATTCCTTAAATGACTTATGTGATGATTGAAAACTAACTTGCTTTATGATGAATCACGAATCATAACTTGATCTATGATGCCTTGAAATGATAAAATGGGGAGAAGTTATTGATCATGCATGGTAGGATATAATTTGACAAAATTGATACCATCATGATATGAAACATTTATGATTTGCAATTATGCATGCAATACTTGTGCTTTCTAATTATGATGTGATGTATTGCATATGATGTAAATCATGATGAGTGCTAAGTTACACATTTTGAGAAGAAATTGCTATATTGAAACATTAATGTAATTATGATATTATGCATGTAATACTGCAACTTATGATAATACAGTGATAAAATATTCATGATGAAAAATTGTCTTGACATTCATAACTTGATTATTCATCCTTTGTCATGATTTTGAAATCGTTGTAAAAGGAAAAAGAACTACAAGACTGTATTCTTCCTTTCTTTTTTACAATGACAAAGGGGGAGATAGCTAGCTTGCACAAGTCAAGAAGATGCAAAAACTTGATTGCTAGCTTGCCTATCTTAAGTAGCAAAGATTGCTCACTTGCTTATTTCAAGAAGCAAAAGTTGTCTTCTTGAACATCACCATCTTGAATATCTCAAGAAGCAAGACTTGCAACCTGCACATTACAATAGGAAGCAATAATCATGAGCCTACACAAGAAAGTTATCTTGCATTTGCTTTCGAAGTTTTTGCTAACTTGTATATCGTAAAAAAATTGCTAGCTTGTAGTCTAAAGAGAAGCGAAAAGTTGTTATCTCAAAAGAAGTAAAAGTGCTATCTTGTATACTGTAAAATTTGCATATCTAAAACTTGATAGCCTGAATATTCTAAGCATGATGTAACATTTGCTAAATTTTCTGGCTTCAAAACTGCATGATGATAAAACTTGATAATATGTTTTTCATGCAATGAGTTGAACCAATATCACAAACACTTGATTGTGATACTTCTCCTTTTTGTTGATGACAAAGGGGGAGAAGTATGTTGATGAAAGTATGTTGATGACATGACATGTGATGCATAAGTTTATGCATATGTTCATGTTGACGTGTTGCAAGTATTCATGATGAATATTGCAATGACTTGAATTCAGTTTGAATTCAAGGTTCTATCAATATGGCATATTGATAGGGGGAGTTTGTTTAAACTCTGGGAGTTAAGGTTAACTCCGATTATGATGACATGTTGCCTAGATTTTTGAATCTAAGAGTTTCTATCAATAAGGTATATTGATAGGGGGAGTTTGTTTAAACTCCGGGAGTTAAGTTTAACTCCGTCATCAAGTAGTTGTCATCATCAAAAAGGGGGAGATTGTTGAATCTCGTATTTTGATGATGAAACTACTTAATATATGTTTATGAGATAATCTGCGTTTTGAGTGACGCAGGATGCTTTGATCAGGATGAGACAATTAAAGCAGGAACATCATGTTGTGCCGGAGGAACATGTCAGAAGATTGGACGTCGGGCCGGTGGATCGGTCGACGTATCGACAGAAGGCTTCGGGTCGTGGACTCGGGCATCGGGCCAAGAAAAGCGGGTATTGTGCCAAGGATATCGGAGTTGCGGAGTCAACTGGCCGATTGGGCAATAGGCTGCAGGAAAGGACGATGTGCCGAAGAATCGGACGAAGCGTCGAGGGACCAATGACATGTCGGACAACATGATTAATGCTTAGTATTAATTGTCTCGATCGAAGTTTTGCTTTAATTGTGCAGGATTAACTATGATAACGATGAAGACATAAAGCGAAACAAAGTGTCGGAGTCAAGCGCGAAGGATTTGTTGCAAGTTCGAGAGTTCGACGGAAGTCCGAAGGTTCATCGGGAATGCTACCGGAACTAGCCGAGAATGAGTTGGGAGCTTGCCGAAGGATTTTCGGAAGCTCGCCGGAAGGTTCGTTGGAAGTTCGCGGAGCTCGCCGAGAAAGATCGGAGCTTGCCGAAGAAGCTCGTTGGAACTCGCTAAGATCAAATCGTGAAGTCTAGGAGCTTGCCAGGAGTCCGCAGAATGGTTTCCGAGAGTTCATCGGAAGACCGCCGGAAGTTTACCGAAAGCTCGCTAGAAGAAGTCTTGACTTGCGGACTTTGTAATAGCTTAGAAAATGTCTTTAAAATCATAGTTAGCACATTAATTAGGGTTAGGATTAGGTGTTAATCCTATAACCCAAGTAGGGGCCAATTAGGCCCAAGTTCGGACTGGTTTGGGTCAAGTTTGGAGCCAAACCAAGTGAGCTGAAATAGTGAAAGAGGTGGAACCGCCCCAGCCGGGAGGTGGCACCGCCTGAGCTCAGTCTTCGAGCAAGACTGGGCGGTGCAACCTCCCTGACAGAGAGGTGGCACCGCCTGAGCTCAGTCTTCGAGCTCTGGCAGAGAGGTGCAACCGCCTCTGTCAAGAGGTGGCACCGCCTGAGCTCAGTCTTCGAGCTCTGCCAGGCGGTACAACCTCTCCAGTCAGGAGGTGCAACCGCCTGATCCCGGAATTCCGGGATTTGATCGTTTTGAGCTCCAAATTTGAATTGGGTTGGGGCCTATAAATACCCCACCCATTCAGCACTGAAAGAACAAGAACTCAAGCCGAAATCTTGATCTTTTCAGTGGTTCTTAGAGCTCAAAACTGCTAGTTTTCCTCCTCCTTCTGTTCTTCAAGTTTGAGTTGTAAAGAGAGGAGAGAAAACATTTGTAAGGGTTGTCTCCTGAGCCCGTCAAAAGGAGTGAATCTGTAAGAGGGTAGTTGGCCTTCGCCTATTGAAGGAAGGCTCCTAGTTGACGTCGGCAACCTCGTCGGTGGAGGAAGCCAAAAGTGGAGTAGGTCAGGACTGACCGAACCACTCTAAATCTCTGGTTTGCGTTTATCTTTGAGCACTTTATCTTTACTGCAAACCTCCTCCACTACTACTGCTCTCTGCGCTTTCACGAACAAGTTCTAAGTGCTGTTCTTCCGAATCTGCATTCAGACGTAAAGTCGTGTTTTAGTACATTACAGTTTACGTTTACGTTTTGATTCTGCAGAACTGTCCTCTGTGCTTTTGCAAACGAGTTTCTTTGCAGTTTACACTTACAGTTTGATTCCATTTATAACTGCAAACTGTCTTCTGCAATTTTACGAACGAGTTTCAACATTTAGACGTAAAACTGCATTTAGACGTAAATCGGCTTTCCTCGCACAATCGTCAGATTTCAGTTTACGTTTACGTCTTGATTTCAACTGCATACTGCCCTCTGCGAATATACAAACGAGTTTCAAAGTTCAGACGTAAATCTGCGTCTAAGACGTAAATCTGCGTGTAAGACGTAAATCTGCGTTTAGACGTAAATCTGCGTTTAGACGCAAATCTGCGTTTAGACGTAAATCTGTTTTTTGCAGATTACCTTTTGAGCTGTACAACAACAGCACATTGTCTTTATACTTCTGCTCAATCTGTGCTTAGACGCAATCTGCGTTTAGACGCAATCTGCGCTTAGACGCAATCTGAGTTTAGACGCAATCTGCATTTAGACGCTAACTGCGTTTAGACGCTAACTGCGCTTAAACGTAAACTGCACTTAATCATAAGTAATCTTAGAATCGGTTTTTGCATCAAAATAGTCTTTGTCGAACGAACGCAGCTTTTGTTTTTAATCGCTGAAAAATATCCGCTGCACTAATTCACCCCCCCCCCCTCTTAGTGCTCTCGATCCTAACAGTACCATCGTCTGTAGCCTCTCGGAGACTATGTCTAGGCGATATCACCGCCCAGACTAGTGATACCACCGCCTGACACAGTCTCGGAGATTGTGCCACGACGGTGTCACCCCTTGGGGTACTGTTTAGGCCTTTTCATTGGGCCCAACACAATTCTTACATGGGCCTAACTAGCCCCTAATTTGGTTGGCTCAAAGCCAATCCCAATTACGTGCTAACTACGAAATCTAAGGCATACTTAAGCTAAACAAGCCCTAGATCTTGGTTTCTTCCGGCGAACTTCCGACGGTCTCCCGGCAATGTTCCAACGGACTTTCGGCAAGCTCCTGGACTTCACGATGATCTTCTTGGCGAGTTCCGATGAGCTACTTCCGATAAGCTCCTGGACTTCTCGACTGGTTCCTACAGAACTTCTGACGAACGTCTGGTCTTCCGACGAACTCTCGAACTCCCAACGAAATCATGTCCTTGACTCCGGGACTTCATTTTGCTTTATGCCTTGCTATCGTAGTTAATCCTGCACATGTAAAACACACGTCGATCTAGATAATTATTACTAAGCTTAAATCATGTTCTCCGGCATGTCATTGGTCCATCAATGTTTTGTCCGATTCTTTGGCGCATCATCCTCTCCTGCGGCCTATTGCCCAATCGGTCAGTTGACTCCGCAACTCCGATATTCTTGGCGCAATATCCGCTCTTCTTGACCCGATGCCTGAATCCATGGCCCGAAGCCTACTATCGATACGTCGACCGATCCTCCGGCCTGATGTCTAATCTTCTAACATGTTCTCCTCTGGCCCAACATGATTCTTCGTGCTTTAATTGTCTCATCCTGATCGAAGCATCCTACGTCACTAAAAACACAGATCAAATTATAAATATTTATTAATTGATTTTATTATCAAAATACAAGATTCAACACTATTCCTATCATAATATAACTTTAAAAAATAATTTAGAATTATAAGACCAGTGCATTACATAGTAAAAAATGTGAAGTTGGAATTATAGAAAACATAAACAACAAATAGTACAGACAAAAACATCGACAAAACAAAACTAATATGTTTACTAATGCGAAAACTATATATAATTTACGTATTACTAACATCAATCTAATTAAATATATCCATAAGCATCATCATAACATGAATTTAGAAAATATTTTACAACAATACATACTGACAAAAGAATTACATAGATTCCTAATTGTCACAATATGGTTTTACAAAACAATTTGAAACTACAAAATCAGTGAATTATATAGATAATAATGTGAAGTTGTAAAAATAGTACAAATAAAATATTATAATAAAACAAAACATTGACGAAACAAAAATAAATGGTCTACAAAGTTGTGACAACAACGAAACAAATAGTGTATAACCAAAACATAAAGTGTCAGTGAATTATATAGTTAATAATGTGAAGTTGTAAAAATAGTATAAATAAAATATTATAATAAATAAAAACATTGACGAAACAAAAACAAATGGTTTACAAAGTTGTGACAACAACGAAACAAATAGTGTATAACCAAAACATAAAGTGTTAATAATATAAAGTTTCGTTGTCGATTAACGAAAACAAAAACAAATGGTTTACAAAGTTGTGACAACAACGAAACAAATAGTGTATAACCAAAACATAAAGTGTCAGTGAATTATATAGTTAATAATGTGAAGTTGTAAAAATAGTATAAATAAAATATTATAATAAACAAAAACATAAAGTGTTAATAATATAAAGTTTCGTTGTCGATTAACGAAAACATCAAATAAATAAAAATTAAATAGTCCCGGCGGGGCTCGAACCCGCGACCTTCGGCTCATAAGACCAACGCTCTAACCAACTGAGCTACGGGACTATACATTAATGATATCATTCTTTCTCTATAAGATGAGCGATACGTCATGTCTGTCACAACATACAATTTGAGCAAAGAAATAAATATTTGATACAAATAAAATTTTAACAAAAATGTTTTGGTTATTTAATAAGATAAATTAAAAACAACTTGATAGAATCTATCTTAGTTCGTACTAAACTTTTAGACAACTTAGAGTAGTAATGTCACACATAGGAACAAGATGGACAGTATGCTAACTATATAAAATTGACAATGATATTCACTTGAATTTAGTGAAAATATCGAATAGAATCTATCTGAATTCGTACTAAACATTTAGACAACTTCCAATAGTCTAAATGTCACACATAGGAACAAGATAGATTGCTATATAAAAACGATAATGACATTCACTTAAATACCCCACTTTTTGTAACATACATACACATTATAAATTTTTTAATTAATTTTATTATGGATAAAATTAGTTATTCATATCAGAAGCTAAAATAAACCATTCACATCAAGTTCAAATGTAAAATTATGTTTATGAACTATAATTTGTACCCATTAGTGGATATATTATAGATATATTATAACCCATTCAGTCATCCAAAACTATCTTTCATGGAGCCCCAGCTCAACTACTTAGTAGTAATGCTTACCATAGGGAAATAACAAGAGTATTAAGATGCTTAGAGGACATCATAAGTAGCGAAAGAAAGCAAGTGCATTAAGTTTGAATAAAGGAGTTAAAGAAGTTAAGGGTTGATTACTTGGTGTCATTTTTTTTTTGCGGCTTTGCAGGTAGATTTCTCAAGAAAAACAGTCATGGATTGCTAACTCCAATTATTCGCTCGATCTATTTAGCTTTCAACCAGCAACTAGTAAATGTTGAAGGAATCTGGGCACGTATCCATCATTTGATGTGTGCTAATGATTGATTCCAAAAATGAACCCTATAAACAATCGTTCATCATGTCATTATAACACAAATCAAAGCAAAAGATCGAGGCGACACAGCATAGACCATAAAACCTAAACCAGGAAACCAAACAAACCTGAAATTGAGCGGTAAACCTAGAAATGGAGAGGACAAAGAATATCTCGAAGCGGAGATCTTATTGAGGGCCACCGAGGCCTTCAAACGGGTGGATGATGATGATGGAAGAGGCGCGCGTCGATGATGGCGAGGTAGCGGAGGAGGAGGGATTCGGAGGAGAAAGGGCAGGAGGTAAGAGCAGAAGGGCGCCCCGCGGCGCGAAGACGAAAGGTTTGGGTATAAAATAATTCTTAATACGCCTATTCATATTTATAGCTAAAGGGCGTGCTTGTCGTTATGTGAGCTCGAGTCGGGCCGATCCAGTTGTGTGTGCATGTAAATAAATAAATATATAAATATATATATATATAAGTTAAATTCAAATACATTCCTCTGACTGAATTAATGTTTTTTGTGATATCTCTTTAAACATAAGTTGTAGTTAATCTCCATTAGCTATGATAATTTAGGCTTTTACTATGTATCAGCATCCTTTAAGAACTAATTATAATATCAAAAACATTAAGATTTTGGTTTTTTATTTAATTATATTTTTTAACACAAATAAACTAATTTTGAACATAATTAGGAGTTGTAAACCTGAATTATATGAACATTAATGACAATAAAATAAGTGGAGAATTCTAATATTTGAAGGATAAGATTTACTATATCAAACTTTTATAATGATAAATATATTATTTTTAGAATTTATAAGAATAAATACGTTAGCACCTTACCTATTAGAGTCTAAAAATAGCTCATATAATTGGATGGGATGAGAGATATGGAAAATTAAGAATGAAATATGACATTCCACAATATGATATGTTTTATATGCTAAAAGGCCAAACAAGATATCGGTGTGAGAAGTATTTGATTAAACAGAGCATGCGTTCAATATCTTTCACTCTTATGTTGTGACAATTCCAACAACAACACGACTGCTGGTTAAAGATTTGAGCAGCACTCACCAAGTTAAATAGCACAAGAAGCGTAGAAGAAAACTGTAAAAGCTTTTGATCAACCAGCATTCAGAAGTGAGAGGATAATTCACATCACAGAACCAGTTTTTGCTTTATGACCATCCAAAGACGAAGTCGAGAACATAGACAAGAGCCAAGGAGAGTGGGTACAGCGAGAAGGCCACAAAACAAGTCCACAGCGGGAATGTCGTGCGGAAGCTGGTGAAGAGACCCATCACGACGCAGACGATCAAGATGACCAAGACCTCAGCCGAGAAGTCCCAGGTTAAGTGTCTCATGTAAACAAGAGCCAAGAAGACAGCCAAACAAAGAAGGTTGTTCATGGTCACCCCTCCATATATCTGCACAAGCAAATTTTAGGTCAGAATCCAATGTCATGAGAGGTTCCTGGTTTCTCAGTTCCACAACTGGACAAAGCTATGCTGTGGCTGGAGATATTATGTCTCACGAAATGAAATCCTGGCTTTGCGCCATGAGCAAGTTGAGGATGATACGATTTATTAGCATGAAGTTTTAGTTTATGATACTAAATTGTACAGCATGCAGTAGAAGAAATTTATAACATCTAAGATATCCTTACAAAATAACACTGCACAATTTTTATGGTAACTGAAAGAAAGAATGTTTGCATAAAGCCAAAATTGTGTTGAAGGGTTTCATATTTATGCAAACAGAAGGCAAAAACTAAGGGACAAAATCAAGACACATTTTGATAGTTTAGGTTTGTTGTCTTTAAGGTCAAGCAAAAGTTAAAACCATCTCAAGTTGATCTTCTTATGTAAACAGCATGTTGCAACTTATACTGGAAATATGATGATAAACTGTCTAATTTATTAAAGAACATAAATGTTATACAGGTTTCACATGCAAAAACTGCATCAGATATTTAACAAAAATAAATGTGTGCTGCTGCGCAGCAATTGAGTTGCTTGATAATAACATTCTGTTGATCTTTCAGTCAAAAAAACTTTTTAGTAAACATGATAAATGAATTCCATAATCTACAGGCACACCAGAATGTTCATAGTATATATTAAAATATGCAGAATATGTTTTGAAGCACTGAGATGTATTCTGCATAGCAATAGCAGTTGAAATACCAAGCCTAAACCTGAATGCTATGAAATATAATTTATTCTTAGTTCGTATGAACTTTATGCAAGGGTCGATATGTAACCTGTGGCCATAAGAGTGTTCTCCTTCCTGCTTTCAATGGATTACTAATTGCTATCAGTAGAAAAATGAGTTCATTTCAGCCTCTACGTAAACTTAACACCTTTCTAGGGTTAACTAAAACGAGGATGGCTAAGAGAAGTGAATCATCATTCCTAAATAAAGCACCCAAGAAATGATATGTCTCACTTAGCTTAAATTTTGTAAGTTGGACATTTACTAAGTGAGATAGACTTGTTCTCCGAAACATAAAGAAAATGTAATCCATTCAAGTGGAGCAATTTTGCAGCTTAATTTTAAATGTCCAGACTTAAATTTTTTATGGTAAAAAGGAGCTTAGAAAATCTAATTCATGTCAAGGATCAAAAGTAGATTATAAATAACAGCACTAACAAAGTTGAAATGCTTAATGATCTGGACTGTTGCTATTGTTAACTTTATTCAGCATACACGCTCCCATGCTTTACGAAGTTACGAAAATAGTTACTCCAACAATTTGTCTTGGTTCAAGTGTATTATTTACCAAAAGAGACAACATGCCCTGATATTGGAAGAGAATATTATAATAAAGAAACAAACATTAATTAAGAGACGGTCAAGAAAGATAAAGTTTCTTTCGAAGAACAAACAAAGATAAAAGTCATAAATCAAAATACTTTTCTGTATTGAATTTTATATTAGTTGGAATAAAATCTTGGGACACAAACCTCAGAGAAAGTTAGTGAAGAAGTTCTTTGCTTCTTTCGGGTCGCAAAAATGATCGACGAGACAGCCTCACTGGAGTTGGTAGCCAGAGGCATCGCAATGAATGAAATGAAAAAGGACGGTATACTTGTAGCAACTGAAAAATTGTCAACAGCATCTACAAGAGGATCAGCAAAAATAGCCGCAAGAACTGTTCCAAGTAGTAAAAGTAGGATAGCTTTTATGCAAATCCACATGGGATTATCAACGTTTTCAACAACTTCATCACTCTGATCGAGAAGCATATTATGTTCATCCCTTGTTTTCTGCATTATCAAAAGTCCACAATTATCCATCCAAATTACATAGATGTCAACCACAACACCTTTTGGCAGAAATGAAAGAAGCAACTTACCATGTGAAATTCATGCATGAATTTTTTTGAGTAGGCACCAGAATTTGCCACGGAACGTTTAGCCTCATCAATCCATTTTGTTAATCCCACAATAAACTCATCTTCTTCGATTGAAGAATTCTGAGACGTATCGAATTCAATCATTATTTTATCAACAGCATCATCCGTATCCAAATCTATTTCGTCAATTTGTATTCCTATGATAAGTGCTCTCAACTCAGCATGTGATAATGATCCATTTGAGTCCAAATCTAGCTTATGGAACAACCTGTGACCAACCAACAAATCAGATCAGGAAAATAATTAAAACCAGCAAGCACCTTACAGTATACTAAATGGAGAATGAATACTAACTTTTTCATAACATCTACGTTAGGTTTTCCATCATCAATGAGTCGTCCAAGTGCTTGCATCTGAGCATGTCTTAGAATTCCTGATATCACATGTTTGTGCTTTGCATAAGCTAATCTTCGCCTCTGAATCCAAGGTCGAAATACCTGGTCCATACACAAGTTGTTCAAAAGAGTTCACTACCTCTTCCAGTAGATGAAATTATAATAAAAACTATCAGTAACAAGATAGTAGCAAGACCTTAAGTTATGTCCGTGGTTAATATGTAGAAGATAAATGTATGAAATATGTGACATATGAAATGAAATCTAATAAATTAGACAATTTGACTAAGGCAACCTCATTAAGAAAGATTCAACTTCATTCTGAAGCAAATTTTGCCATATCTTCATGATAGTATCTATGTGGCTATCAATTAGGCTGGTGCCACTAATGTGAATTGAGACCTCTGTTGTAATAAGACATCAACCGTAAGGCATAAACACCAAGAGTAGTATTCAGTAACAACTCTAATGGTATGAATTTATAATCTCACTTTTCCATGATCAGTTTAATGAACTGAGAATTTAGTTACCCAAGCTAATAACCACCATTGAATCCTTTAATTATGTGATATAGAAGTAATTTCTAGAGGATTCCTCAAAAGCATGTTGTCCCTATTAACTGGGTGTGTTTTTCAGACTTTATGGCTTTTTGTATGTGCTTTTTCTGCGCTAGATCATGATTCATAATTCCAAACATATGGCAAATGGTGAATATGATATTTATATTTAATAATGTATTACATTTGTATCAAAAGTTACCTGATAAAGACAGTAAGAAACCAAGAGCACAATTGCAACAATGAGAGAAAGCAGAACTGCTAGACTCTGTCCAGAAGGAAAATTGAAGATTCTTGGCAGTTGCACAATTATAAATGGGACAATAGAGATGGCCATAATTCTTGCAGCATAGCTTGTCTGAAGATCAGTTGAAACTCCAGACCCTTTAAACATATCACAAATAAAAAGTTCAGTACTTAAGCAGACGACAGTTGATTGTAAGCTACAATCTTGAAAAGTCAATGCATGTAAGAACCTTAAACTTGATCATTCAAAAATATGCAAGATTAACTTATTACAGATTTATAGCAACAGCTTATAGGGTGCTTAGCTGAAGAAAAATTGGGAAAAAAAACTATTAATACTAATTTAGCTTGATACAACATGTTGTCTAATCATACAGGAGGTTCCTTAGAACCTGACAATGGAATTCAAGCAGCTTACATCATTAATACTAAGGAGGTAGGTTGTGTGATGTGTTGGACATGCAAAAACTCATTTAGGTTGCAGAAAGGAATAACAGGGATCCAGGTCATAACAGGAAAAAGTAACTAAGCAGGTCACGGAATATAATGAATTGGGCAACAAGAAGTACTTGAAATTTGAAACACAAATGTTATCAGAATAGACCTGTAAGAAGGTTCAAACTTGAACCTTAAGCGAGGTTATTTTGCTGCTTAGTCCCACAACATAAATTAAAGCAAGTAACTTCCATATACAAACTCATGTTTGAGTTTCAGTGTAGGAACAGTGGGGAAAATTATGGTCCTTGCTGTACCATGCATGAGCATGGATGAAATAGAACAGTGGTCTTATTGTGAGCATGGATTGCCAAATATGCCCATACATTGCACAGGCTTAATTACATCCATAATTTTAAATTTCACAATTGCCCTTATATGTATTCTTCCTTGTCTGAATTCTATCTGTTGGCAGGATGGCCCAGATTGGCTAATGGCTGATAATGGTCTGGTTGACCTTGTTCATAGGTTAGATGGTTGATCCATACGAAGCCCAAGTGATGTAATTGCTCCAGATGGGTTACTCGGAAACCCCAATAAATAAACGAGCAGTTATGAAAAGCTAAAATCTTTGCTAGAAGATGAGAAAAGCAACAGCTGAATCAGAGAACAAAAGCCCAAAACTGCAGAATAAAACTGAGAAGGCACTTACCAAATAGGCTGAAGGCTTTTGTATCTTGTGAATCAATTGAAGTTGAATTATCTGAAAGGTCACATTTGCCAACGATAATACAAGAACCCCAGAGTACTGTCAGCAGCATCACAGTTGATCCAGCAAGTAGACCCATTCCAATTAGGACTTGATTTTGAGCAGTTTCTCTGCTCCCAGAAAGACCAGATACTACAAAAAAAAAGTTGTTTGTGGTTAGATGGAAACTTCAGCTAACTAATAGAAGTGCAGCAAAGGTGATTATTTCTGAAGTCTGGTCACCAATTCATGAAACGTCGATTAGATTAATTCCAGATGATAACTCAAATAAGCTACAACTCGATAAATAAATGGGAATACAATCTTCTCTCTAATACAAGGAAAAATAAGACATCTCTTGTGACACGAGAGGAAAAAGAGAAGAAAGAAAAGAGAGGAAGAAAAAGAGAAAGAAGGGAATCTTTTTTCTCCTCAGTTTGATTCCTCCTTGGTTTTTGTGTTTGACTCTACAACTCTGTTCAAATTTCCACATTTTCCACACTCTTAATGACAAATGTCCTGTTCCCAACCCAGAAGGTCTGGTTAACAACGACCTTCGCAAATGGTTCCATAGGAAATCATGGAAAGCAGCGTGAGAAAGTTCAAATCACGGCCAAACGTTGACACTAATCTGGCGTACTGCCCCTTTGCTGATACCAACTATGGTCAACCCATCCACGAAACAAGAATATAAATACCCAACCTTGCTTCTGCAACTCGAGAAAAAAACAAAAGAAAAAAATCCATCTACTTCCCATTGCTTCACAGCCTACCAAATGCAAGAAAGCAAAAAACTTACCAAATCAGATCAAAGTGATAAAATCCAAATGCAACACAATACAAATGCCAAAAAACAGGGAACATTTTTCCCGCATTGCTTCATGCACTACCAGCGGCAGAATCACAAATTTCACTAGATCTGATCGTAGCTGGTAAATTCCATCGTCACATAAAAAACAAGGTCACAAGGATCAGAGATTAAGAGAAAATAACGTATGTTCGATGGGGAAAGTGTGACTTGTACCAAGAATTAGCATGGCGTCGGGAAGAGCCCCAAGGATGGGGAGGAACAGTCCGCCGACGATCCCAGGGCCCATAATCTCCAGCAGGAGCTCGCTCCCCGAGGAGAGGTACGTCGCCGCCTTGTACATCAGGAACCCGTAGGCGATGACGAGGAACATGTTTCCGACCACGGTGGTGGTGCACGGGAGGAACCCGTACGTCTGCTCGCACTGCCCCGCAGCAAACACTCGCGAGCTCCGCGGCCACGGAAGGCGAGGGAGGAGGAGGGTTTGGGACTCCGAGGCGGGGCGGGAGGAGACCCCATCGGAGAGCAGCAGATCCGCGGACGCCTCGTCCGCCGGGGACGAGATGAAACGGCCGTGGGCGCCGCGACCGGCGAAGAGGAGGAGAGGGAGAAGGCAGAGGGAGATGAGGAGGAGGGGAGGAGGGAATGAGACCCTTCGCGCCATTGCAAGGCGAAGACTATGGGAAGGGGAGGAGGTATGGAGATCGAAACGGCGAGGAGGGGAGCGGTAAATTTATGGAGCGGCAGCAGTTTTGCGGGGAAGCCCCTCTTATTAGTGGATATTGAATCGTTACACGCCCATATTAAGCCTTATTACGGTGTGATCGGCGTGAAAGGTGGAGATGTTAATGGCAAATACGTAATTAAGAAAGGAAAAATAATAATAATAATAATCATCATCATAATATGTGCTGAAAATAGAATTAATGATAAAAAAAATTACTTTTTTCCTAAAACTGATTTAAAAATAATTTTGATTAAAGATTATCTAATTTATTATAAACTTGATCGCACAAAGCAAAATCTTTTCAATGAAACGGGTTAAATTCAATTCACGAGACTTCCATCGATCTTATTATTTGGTTTATATATTTTTAATGAATGAAGGGTTAATATATCTGATTCCAACCTTTGAATTAAATTAAATTGGGCGTAGTGACCGAAAACTTTCTATGGAAGGTTAACAAATCCAAGAATAATGCTCTAAAATGGACTCTAAATTCAATGCACAAAACTCCAAGATTAGAAGGGAGGCCAGAAGCTATTTTTATAATTTATAATGTAAAATAATAAATAAAAAAGATTCCATACAATTGAATTAGAAGTAGTAGAGAGGCTTATTCTATTAAAAAACAAAAATGATTCCTCAATGGAGTAAAAATAATAAAACATAGATGGGATGATTAATATAAGGAGAATGGATTCTCTAAAAAAAATCCATCTTTTTAGGTCTTTTCATCCTTTTTTTTTAACCTAATAGTTGGAATACATACATTTTTCCTATAGATCATTCAATTATAATGTTTTCAGTATTTTCAACAATACAAGAAAATCATTATAATGTAGTAAAAAAAATACTATGTTTATAATATTTTTAGCAAAATTAAGAAAACACTATAATGCAATACAAAGATATTATAACATAGTATTTTTATATTATCTATCTTATAGTGTGTTCTTTTTGGTATTATTAAAAATATTATAACATAGATGATTTGATCGGTCAATAAAAAAAATAGATTATTTCTTTTTTTTCAAAATGAGGTGCACTTGTAAAAAAAATAAAGCTCAAAAATAAATTTTTTTCAAGGATTATTCGTCCATTAATATATGTATATGATCTTATTTTATAGTTGATGCATAACTTTAAAATAATAATAATAATAATAATAAGACTTGGACTTAAATCGGACATAAAGAGGGACTAAAATGTAAAAAGGCGAGGATAGAAAGTCCCTCGGAGTCGCCGCGGAGAAGACAGCGGAAGGAAATGGGCAGATGACGACCGGACTCCATCGCACCCGCCGCGGAACACACGGCGGGAGGAAGATGAGTCAGCCTGTGGCGGCGATTGGCCGTCGGCACACGGCATTTCGTACACTGTCAGTTACGTTGAATTTTATCCAATCTTCTTCCCCTGCCACATGAAAATGACATTTTCTTGTGATTATTATCAGATTTAATCGTTATTTTTCTACATGTTTTAGAGATTTTTATTTTCATAAAATATAAATAATTAAGACGAGATTCGATCGCAATACCCTTATTATCGAGTATTTTTATTTTTTATATTGACATCTCTGAGATTTGGGTGTGAGTATAGGAATGCTAAAAGAAAAAAATTATTGAATCAAATTATATCTAATTTTCTAGAAAAATTTGTCATGAAAATGATATTAGATTCTTATAAATATGATATTTGAATTGATCGTAACATCCTATTATCGAGTGGATTAGTAATATTGATGATATTAGAAAATTTTAATATGAAATGATAACATATCAGTAATATTTATTACTAATATTAGAAAAAATTTATTACTTGTTTCTTACATTTGTTTCATTTTAATATTTGTTTAGCATAGTAAGGAATGCTAGAAATCTATATTTCTCAACAAATTGTTATTTAATTAAAAATTCATAAAATTAAGGCAATTAATTGAGTTTCCTATTTTGGGTACTCTCAATGGAATTTAGATTTTCCATAAATGGGTCTATTTTAATAAATAAAAAAAAAAGAGAGGGGGAAATAAACATTTATTTAGGTGACCATTTGAAATAGTGTTTGTTATCATTCTTTCTTTCTTTCTTTCTTTCTTTTTGAAATAATTGAACAAGTCAGGAATCTATGACTTTGGTTAGATCGTTGCTTTTAGACCGATTCGATCGCCGGCATCGTATAAATCTATACATAATTTATTTGACACGTTCTCCCCCTTCGAGAAACTTGGACTTTACGATTATAATTTTTATTTAATCTGTATCAGTAGGCGTTAAGGAGAGTGCTTTAACTAACTTCAATATAGATAAATCTTTGTCGCAAATACTAAGTTATAATTTATATTGTTTTTTTTATTGCTGTAAAATGAATATTTTCATAGCTATGAAATGAAATTTAAATAGTTGATATTTGGGGTTATCATTATCCGTTCCTAGAAAAGAAATATATATATATATATATTATTTTTTTCAACATATCAAAAAATAATAATAATAATAATAATAATAATAATAATAATAAAGCGAATTCATGAGAGAAGCCTCTCATTTGGGTTTTACCGCAACAGATCTCTCTCTCTCTCTCTCTAGTCCCGAAAATTGATGTCACGTCGCATCCTCATTAATTAAGTTTGTCCATAAGCTTAACCAATCCAGTTATGATATTTTGGTATTATCTTATGGTATTTCTATGGATTCATCAATAACACTATAATTAATTAACAGACAAGTCCATTTTTTTGAATGATCTTATAGTTTCCAAGCCAATAATAATACATGTTTGAAACCTGATGATGAATTAGTTTATGATGGTTGTATTTTGAGTTTTTTGTTCTTCATTTATATATATATATATATATATATATATATATATGTGTGTGTGTGTGTGTGATAAAATACTATAGTCAATGAGAATACTTGTTTGAAAACCCTACCAACAGGTTAATATGCATATAATGTTTGTAATATAACTTTATTTAAAAAATATTATAAGTAGATTAATTCATCATCGAGCGAACCACTCCTTCGAATATCCTATCAAGAAGAGTATTTTGGGAATACAAGAAAAATATGAGCAGTGATGTAAAAAAAAACATCAACTGAAAAGAAAAGAAAGAGTCCAAAATGTGATGTTTTGTAATTTGATTAAAATATGTGTGAAAATACATAGAAACTCATAGAAACTAAAAAGAAATGCAGCATGAAGAGATTTTTCATATCAACTTGAACTTAGTTCTACTTTTCCTTGTTTTCTTTAACAACTATGTTAATGGGTTGAGGAATTGGAACCATATACTATCATATTAGCAAAATTTCAAAAAAATATTCTTATTTTTAGTATTTTTAAAATAAATATCTTTATTTTGATCTTTTTTAAACCATGCTCTTGATCTAGAAAATATCAAAACTATCATTCTCTACTTTCATTCTTCATCTATTGTTGTCCCTTGTCTATCCACCCGTCATCATTACTCTTGTCACCCATCATCTATCTATCTATCGTCATCACCTATCGTCTACTCGTCGTCAATCATCCACAAGGCGAGGGAGTGCAAGAACTATTGTCAACCTTCTGTCCTACTAAACATATTACCTGTAACCAAGCGGAAGACGTAAATAAACTCTTTACTTTATACAACCTAATTTAAAAAATATTTAATATTTTTAAAGTATTCTTTTGTAAATAAATATAAATATTTTTTTTCCTCTTCTTCCTTTTGTAAATAATTTTTTTTCCTTTTATAAATAAATTAAAAAAATATTTATCCTCAAAAGGATAGTATCGAGTGGCATCGATAACGATAACGAGCAATGTCGACGATGAGCGATATCAATAGTAGCAACAACATGGAATGGAATGAGATAAAATATAGGGTCGGGAAAAAAAAATAATGAAATTAATAATATTATGATTATAAAAAAAATATATTAATAATATTTAAAGGGTGATCAATATCAAAAGACTGTGAATAGGCAAAGGTGGCTGTGAAGAGTAGGCTTCTAGTAGAAAGAGTTCAAATGAGTGGATGTGTATATCATTGTTATGGTCTAAGGTGGCTTTTACAACGCATGGTTGGGAAAGGACTTCACTTACCTTCTTCATGGGCGGTTAGGATATCATCATCATCCATATTGTGTGATAGTGGGAATGTCTCCTATCGGGATAGCGAGTCCGACCAAAGGATATCGATGCTCGGTAAGAAATAACACGTGGCATTGGACAAGAAGTGCAGTTTGTGAGGTGAAGAATGACTCGTACGTGGCTGATGATAGGAAATATTTCTAATAGAGAAACAACATCGGATGGAAAGAATGACATAATCTATCTAATAACGTCGTCCATTTAGTATCAAGAAGCATAGCATCTGATCGAAAGAATGATACACAGTCGATCGGCTTATTATCTAAACAACCAGTCGAAAAAATGACATCTGATGCAACTTATTATCCTTGTAGTGTCAGAGTCGTCGAACGCAGTGGATGGCTTCCATCGTGTCTGTGGGGAGTCACAACAAAAATTGTTCATCCTTCCGAGAAGGAGGAGAGGGGGATGAAAATTAAAATAAATCAGATTCATTGTTAATCGAAAATTAAAATTTTTAATTATTATCATTGTTAATGAAAAAAAATTAAGAATTCTCTCTTTAGCCAAAGTGAGTGGGGATAGTAATCCAAGTTTTATTTTTATTATTATCTCTTTTATTCTTGTTTTTTTTTTTTAATCTCTTTATCATTAAAAAAAAAAAAACAACAACAACAACCTTCGGTACATCATCTCTCACCCATATGCTTTTCTTTTCCTCGTGAACATAGAAAAATAACATCATTGACGAAGAAGAACAACTCCACGTATGCTCACAACTAGATCGATCATATTGTGTTGCTCCACTTGATATGAAAAATAATAGGCACCTAAAATTTTGATCCATTCCAGCTTGCGCCGCCACATGTTGTTTGACATTCATTGTAGAGATGAGATGTGCCCGGCAATTTAGAAGATACTCCACAACTAGCATATTATCAATCAAACACTTGGGTATGCAGAGTCGGTGGGTGGGAGGAGATCTTCTACTAGGATACGCGATTGGCATACAACATGCGGAGCTTCCAATCTAAGTGTATACCATATAGGGTAGGGTAGAGATGTGCCGGCAATTTTGCGTCACATAGCAGCATATTCTAAAAAAATTGGCAAATCGTCAGTCAAACAGTTGGCGTGCAGCAACGAGGTCCTCTTCTACTAGCATACGCTCATGGACCGTTCAACACACACACATTCACACATGTGGAGCTTCCTATGCATGCGTATATATATATGTATATATAGCATAGAGATGTGCCGACAATTTAGGGTCAGATAGCAAGCAGGATATTCTGCAACTAGCAAATTATCAAACACTTGGTGGGCGGACGTCGTCGACGGGGACACGTACACGTGGAACGTGAGTGTGTAGATAGAGGTAGGGCAGGAGGGCAGACATTACCTGTCACTTTTGTCTCCTTGTACAAAGTTGAAGAAGAAGATGGAAGGGTGGGCATCATCTTATCCAAACGCTGCTTCTTGTGCCCTCCTTATGCCATCGCCATAAAGTGGAGTTCGTCTTTATCGAAAGTTGATTGGCCCATCCTTTCCTTTTCTTTTCCTTTCCTTTCCTTTCCTTTCCTTCTTCTTTACTCATCAGCACATTTGGGAATTATTAACCAAAGTACCACATAGGCGCGCTATACAACAGTGGAGAACTCATAGTTTGTCCCCACCATAGCCATAGCGGAGACCTACCACACATTTGCATACCACTTCAATTCTATTTCTCTTTTTTCTTTCATATATATATATATATATATATATATATATATATATATATATATATATATATATATATATATATTGGTTTATTCCCGTAGGATGCTTATTATTTTCTAAAAAAATAATCCTTCCTTTATCTCTATCTCATTTATGGTTGTCATCAATTAATCAATCGTCTTAACCCTTCATTCGTCATTATTATTAGATGTCTCCACCGTCCGAAATACTCACGGTCTCTTGAGAGGATGATGAATGGCATGATGCTCTCCAGTAATATATGAAGATTTTATAATTAGATTTATGATTAAGATTCATAATAAAATTAGGAGACAAGGGTGAATGTTAGCGTTTGGTCAGCAAGATAGATGAGGGCATGATAACAATGACGAATGGGGGATGAAGGTGATGATTGACGAGGAAAAAATCAAGAATAATCTTATATTTTAGAAAATAAGAACATCGTATCAAAAATAAACTAAAAAAAATGTTATGTGAGAAAAAAATATAAATTTTTTTAAAGATTTATCTAATTAAAATTATTATTTAACATCATTATTCTTTATTCTCCAAATAGTACTTGTATCACGCTCTCAGTATCAAATGATGATTTGTTGTTATTGGTTGAGGGGAATCACTCGTCGGTCGGTACTTTTGTCTGCATGTCCTTGACAATTAAAACGAATATATCGTCTCATTCGTATAACATCCATCATCTTCTCAACAATATGGAACGGAACGTGATACATTATAATGCAAGTGACCGTGACATATATGAAATGAGAATATAATATCAATATTAATCGATGACCAGAATAAACACTGACTTCTTCTCAAAATAATATTATAGTCAAACCCTAAATCAAAACATATTTACAAATTAATCGTGATAGCCATCACATCCAATGTGATGGGCCTATTGGGCCTAATCCAATGAGCCCACACACTTGGGGTGGGAGTGAGGGAACCGACTTAAAATCTGAATTAATGTGGAAGATAGATAGATTTCTTGCATATTGGTCTTATTTTAAGATATTAATATAAAATAGGTTTTCAAATTAGCTAAAATAATATTAA